>NC_141057.1:31639066-31924066 GCF_041138505.1 Cibotium barometz | reverse complement strand
AGGCGTTCAAGACTTCAATTTGATACTTTTGCAATTTGGAGTCAATGATGAAAATGCATACCCCCTTTCCTTTCTACATGGTAGGTTTCCGAGCTATACTTCCAGTTAGTGGGAAGGTATCGTGTAGCTCACTGGCATCGAACCCGGCCCCCCATAATAGGACCCAACCATTCTACCACTAGACTATCTATGCACCAGTTCTACCACTAGACTATCTATGCACCCGTGGGCATTCCCAGCTATACTTCTAAGAGTGTTGACTACAATACCTCCCTACTAAATTGGCAAAGATGTACCATTACTTTTGGTGCAATGTATTAGAGCTTTTTGGGTAGATATGTGAATATGTGTGTGCGCGACAATGTGGGCCTGGCTTGGGAGTTTCTAATTGGAACCATAATTTTGCCCATGTGAGAAACTTATGCTGATGGCTGCAATCCATGTGGAGTCTACAAATACATGCTTTGTCTTGGAGTTGCAACTGTGGCTAGTGAAGTCCCCACGCGTCCTCTCTCTCTCTCTCTCTCTCTCTCTCTCTCTCTCTCTCTCTCTCCATAGCTCTACTAGAGTGTGTAGTTTGTGGCTCAAGCAAAAGTCTTTGATCAGATTGTATCATGGCCACTGAGCAGAGATTCAATGCAGCTTTGCAAGACAACACGAATGCAGCCTCCAATACTTCTAACAACTGTGACGATAATAGTGAGCCGGTCCCGGCCACCTGCAAGCCAAAGCCTTGTCCCAACAAGGGGTGGAGTTTTACGGACCCGGAGTCCAAGAGGAAGAGGCGAGTGGCATCTTACAAGGTTTACAACGTGGAGAGAAAAATCAAGTCGTCTTTCAGCAACAGCGTCCGCTGGCTCAAAACAAAGTATACCCACCTGAGCAGCTACGGATGGTGATCAGAGTTCATGTGTTTGTTAAGATGCAATGCTGCAGTGATCTTCTACATATTATTGTGCATAAAATGCCGGCGCCCCGCCGCCCCGTCTTGTCCCGGAATTCTCCCGTTTTAATAATGTTAATCTGTGCTTCACAAATTCAATAGGGAATACATTTCCTAAGCGTCTGATCTCTTGGTTTAAATTGGTAGGACAAGCCCCCGTTAATTAGCGCCGATATCAGGGTAGGGTGGGTTTCTCGCAGCAGCGAACGAGTGGCGGCCTGTGGCCCGGAGAGCCGATCCGCCCTTTCCGCCTGGTATTCCCAGAGACAGCACAGCACGGCTTCGAAAAAAATGATCGTATGTGTGTGTACACCCCACGCACGTGGCACCACATCCACGTCCAAAAGATTGATTCAAATCCTACGGACAACACATGTGCCCATCTCTGGTTTAATTAAAAACGTATTTTAAATATTCGCTTTTTTTTTGGGCATGTTCACACACGCGAGTTGGTTGGCATCTGGATACCAACCAGTCACCCACCGGGATCGAAGCAGGCAGCGCTGTCCCAGTCCCAGCTCGTGGCAGTTTTGTTTCATTTTAAGAACTCCAACGGCGTAAAAATGTTTAGTAAATGCAAATAAATGTGAAACTCGTGGGAACCAAATGCCTACCACTTGGATACCATCCCAATGGCAACCACCCCGTGCGTGTGAACAACCCTATCTAGTGCCGCAAGTGTTAAAAAAACTGCCCTTTACTGTAATTTTCATAGCTCGAGTTGAGAAAAACTGTCTTTTAGTGTAAATATCACGGCTCAAATTGGGAAAACGGGTAGTAATTTTGCCAAGCCTTGAATTTAAAGAAGCAATTTTTTGAAATTTTAGTTGTAGGTGATTCCTAGATCGCGGCCAAGGTTTGCCTAACTGTACGGCCACCTAGTTCCCAAGCCTTGGGGCTCTCCCCCATGGCAAAACCAGGGGTGTCCGGCTCGGGCACCCCCAAACCAGCCTCGAAACAAACACCTCGGGTTCCCCTTCATTCGGAAGGCGCTTGGCCCCAAAACAGGCCATCAACACAAGACGTGCATGCTCAAGGCTCTTCTTTTTAGGAGGCAGTGGCATCATTGCAAGGCATGCAAGGAGTCTGGCAATTTGTAACAAAAGCCGGGAAATCATGTATACACCTCCTCCACTACATGGCCAACATGTGGTGCCATTTCTTAGGGTAGATAACCTTACCTTTGGCCATTTTCAACTTGATCCGCAACCTGACTTTCGCTCAACCCTCAACCCTGAATATGGCTTCTATGGGGATCACTCCCCAAGGTGGAAGTCGAATTGGAGACAGAGGAGCCGTCGGGCTCGTCCATGCGGAGTGAAAACGTCGACGACGCTAGATATGGACGAGATTCATCAAATCAACGAAGCCCTCTCCAGAGTGACCAAAGGCAAAGTTCTGAGACTTCAACCAATAATGACAAAGCAGGAGGCGACCAGCATGATCGAGGAGACTATCCTCGTTTCATTACCTGAAAATCTGGTTAATGAAGGGAGTTCTTCTTACCAAGCACGGGCTATTGTGGGTCTGTGTTTTGGCCCCGTCCACCAGTAGAATTTCTTTGTACATGGATTAGGAATAACTGGGCAATAAGGAGTTGGGAAGTGACTGTCGAGAAAACTCGATTTCTTCCCAATAATTATTATTGTTTTCTCTTTAAAAACGAACAAATGGCTCTCAACGTACTCGGTGTAGGACAATGGATGATCAGAAATTCTCCATTGTTTGTTTTTAAATGGTCACCGGATTTCTCTCCCATTGGGTCCCAAACCCTCGATAGTTCCTATCTGGGTAGAGCTCCTGAATCTACTGCTGCATCTTTCATTAGGGGGCATTTGAACATAAAAAGGGCCCTGTAAGGATCCCTAATTTAAGAAATTAAGACTAATTTTATTGAGGCTTAAGGAGACAAACCTTATAATGACGTCTACTTTTGGTCCTAAAAGTAGGGGATCTCTCTAGTTTTCCCTCTCTAGGATTTTCACTCTAGGATTCTCTTTCTAGCCACTAAAACTCTCGAAACATCATCAATCTCGTCTATATAGGGGCTCCAAAAATATTTTTTATTACAATTCAAAACAATTGTCTCAAAATAACTTTCAATCACATTTAATGCACTTTCATTGCGTTTCTGAAGTTCCCTCTAAATTTCATATCAACTGTCATTAAAAGACAATCTTGTTTAATACACTTTCATTGCGTTTTTGAAGTTCCCACAAATTCTAAATCAAGTCATTAAAAGAAAAGGAAAACTTACGTTTTTTTATTTAAAAGTTTAATTTAGATTTAAATTTTTGGATAGGCTAGCAATTTAAAATTTAGATTTTATAGCAAACCCACCTAAAAACCGTTTTCTTCATTGATTACTATCACATCTCCTCTCTGTCCGACTCAACAACTCTTTCTCTCTCTCTCTCTCTCTCTCTCGATCTTTCCCTCCAAAGCCCCTCTCTCTTTGCAGTAGGTCTCTCTTTCAAGCTTCTCTTTGGGATCCAAGCTATCTACCATCTTCCATTGTGTCTACTATGGCACTCACAAAAATAATAAACACCTCAAATTCATCACGAGTGAGGCATATTCGCATCTTGAATAAATATGCAAACGCAGAGGAGAAGCAAGAAAGAAGACAGCAAGGTCATTTTTGTAATGTGGATCTTTGGGTTGATGGGTATTTATATCCTAATGATCCTTCTTCCAATTTCTCTCCACCTTTCACAGAGATGGTGAGAATGGGCTCCTTGGATATTGCAAATGCTTAAGTATATGTGATGCATGGAAGGTTCAATTTCTAAACTCACAAATTCATAGCTTGCAAGTCACTTTAAGTAGTGTGCAGCAAGCTCTCGAAATTACACAAAAATAATATTTTACAGCTACAAAGAGAGGGCAAAGAGAAAGAGACACATCCTCACGTTACAAGATACAATCTCGCATATGAAGAGAACACCCATGGGAGCTAGAGAGCGAAAGAGAACAATGAACAACATTCAGACACTTGCAATTGGTGGTGGTGCTCTCAAGCAAAGAATTCATACAGCAAGGTTTGTTTGATTTTTGGTTATAAGTTATTCTTAGTATCTATTGTTTGATTTTTTTCATTAACTATTCATTCATTATATAATATTGCTGCTATAAGTAATCTTTGTCAGTTCATTACAGGACCTTTCTTAAAGATGCGTGTGGTGATAATAGTCCTCAAGATATTGGAGATATGTTACGTGTAGCTGCGTGAGAAAACATGACATTCTTTCCATAGTTCGAGATCCATGCTACAAGAAGTTACGACAAATACTTACAAATGAGATAACGAAAGATATAACTAATATCTTAGGCATTGAGGAAGTTCAAAATGCATGCGATGAAGTGGGCATAAGCACAAAAGGATACCAGGCTCTCCATCAATTACTGCAAAATACACTTCATAAACAAGGCATCACACAAAATATTTTTCCTACCCCAAGAAGATTAAGATTAGCAAAGAGGACATGCAATGAAGATGTGCAACGTAAGATTGGAGCGTACCACTGCATCAATGATGTGCTGACCATTAGAGCTTGGGAAAAAAAGCAAGGCAACAATGGTAATATTGTGGTTCTTTACAACATATATTTGTTGATCTACAACGTCTTCAGAAAGTTATGATCTTATTCCATGGATTACCTAATAATTGTAAGTAACTTTTATCTCTTGCAAAGTAGTTGAAAAAGTCTATGAAAAATCAAAGCTTATTTAATTTTGTTTGTCATGCAAGGTGACAAAGTTAGCTTTGTGGTCAAAATGGATGAGTGTCATGTTGTGAAAGGAAAGAGGATAGAGCGAATGAGTATCACACTCATGAATAAGGCTATGGCATATGCAAAAAGTTCAAAGTTATCATCTTTTCTTAGTGAAGGCACATTTGAGGGGAGTACTGAGATCAACGAAACTCCTGATAGGGAGAGGATTTGCAAGCTAGACCTTCCCTCATATAGTGTCCAATCTGAGAAAGAGATATGGTGGCTTGGGACATTTGAAAGAGATATGGTGGCTTGGGACATTTGAAAGAGATATGGTGGCTTGGGACATTTGAAGTACCAAAAGAGACACATGAAGTTCTCACTTGGATGTTTGATAGGATACCTTGGATTACCACTGTCATCAAAGCACAGATTCAGGGAGAAAAACTTAAGGTAGAGGGCAAGGGCACTTATACAGTAGATTGGCATTCGGGGGGTGACCTGAAAACAATAAAGTGCTTGCTTGGATGTCCAGAAGGTGCCAACACCACAAATCCTTGTCGGTGGTGCATGAGAATGGTGAGGGAAAACAAACAAAAGTCGGGAAATAAGAGGATGCTTGAGAATCAAGATATTGAGCATGACCCCATGAACGATGCTGGCAAGTGGGTTGGAAGTGTCTTGTGTGCCAACATGCTAGCTATGCCAAACAGGCATTTGGGAGACCCAGAATGGAATCCTATAATTCCATTTGAGCTGAAGAATGTCTACTTCTATACACTGCATGCATTCATGCGTGTGTTTGACCGTTTGCTCAAGCGTCACATAGATTATGCATTTACCATGCAGGGCAAAGAACGACAAGAAGAAGCTCTTCATAAAGTAGAGCAACTACTCAACTCAATTGGGTGCCATGGTGGCAATGTGCAGATTACTGTTAACAAAAAGACCTCTGGCATGAATCATGAGGTTGCACAACAAGTGTCCATGAGTGGAAATAAAGCAAGACGTTTTTTGGAGAAGCCAGAAAATGCCAAGGACTCAACCAAGCCTTGGAACTTGTGGAAGGATTTATGCAAACGTACAACATTTGACTGCACCAATTCAAGCCTTGTAATTCTACATGAGAAGGTTTGGTCAGCAGACTTCAATAAGATGGTGAAACTTTTGACCAAAAGCAAGACAACCACAAAGGAGCAACAAAAATTTAAAGACGAGCTTTCTAATTTTACGAAGTCCATGGTTGATACATGGGGTGAAACCAACATTACGCACTACATGGTAAACACATTTGTTCCTTCCTACTGGATATATTAAGAAACGAGTATGAATAACTACTTACTCTCTTAATTTTTTTGGAGCACATTCTTTATGCTCATGGTGCATACTTCATGAATGAGTATGGTTCTCTAGACATGTGGAGCACACAAGGAATGGAGGAATCTCACTATCAAGCTAGAGGAGTATATTTTAAAAACACCCAGCATGGAGGAGGGAAGACTCGTACAAATTATCGCAAGGAGATGTTTAACTGGTTTTACTACAGATACACTTTTGGATGAAAATTATCCATGGAAAGGGCACGTATGAGTAATCTAGCAAGGGCAGCACAAAATAATGCCAAATAGAGAAGATCACTAAAGTGGAAAGCTAGCACAGGACAAGCATGTTATGCAGCGTGGAAATCTTCACACGAAGATGCATAGGAAGAATTTGGAAGTAGAAACAGCACTTTGAAATTGAAAGTATTTGGAATTATAAAGTTGTAAACATTTTTGACTTAGGAAGTAAAAATTTAGAAGAAAGTTGTAAAGCTTTTTGACTTGAAAATAAAAAATAATTACACCATTCCATTATATTGAAGATTTACAGTGAAAATATTTACAACGAAAAGAGCTAATTGCTCTTGAGTCTCTTCTCTTCTTGCTTCCCCTCTTCGGTAGGCATTTTCCCTCTATAACGCAAAAACCTCTTACAACTATAGTCCTTGAGTGACTTTACATCCTCCACTCGTGCACCTAGGACATAGCTTGAATAACATAGAAAATAACCTGCTCGAGAAGGCCAAAAACCAGGGCCGTGTCCAAAGATACGGATGGTAGCACACTTCTCTATAAGCATGACTTTATGTATATTATAAGGTATAAATGCATACCCTATATACCTAGATAGGGCTTTCAGTGTAAGGAGTGGAATCTCTTCATCCCTGGAGTATTTGCTATGATATATAATAAATATATTTTTGTCGATAGAAGAGACGTAGTGTGCAAGAGCGGCATCTTGTCCAACTCTTGCACGACCAGCACCACCTTGTCCAAGAAATCCATCGCGGCGTCATCAAGCTCTATCTACATTGACAAAGAACCAAGAGGGAACAAACTAAAGTAAGAAATAATTTAAACAGACTGAAGTAATAAGAATTAAACCAGACAAACTAAAGAAATAATTTAAACAGACTGAAGTAATAAGAATTAAACCAGACAAACTAAAGAAATAATTAATTTAGGTAACAGAAGTAATAATTTACCTTTTGGTTCTCATCCTCCTCCAACTTCATTGCATCTCAAAGGTTGATGGAGCCCTCTTCATTTTCTTGGTCAAGTTTGGGAACATGCTCCTTACCAAACTCAGAAATGCCCATATCCTACTAAAGGGCTTGAAATTCTTCCTCTAAAGGAAGAGAAGCTTCATTCTCCTTGGTTTTTTTAAAGCAAAAGGACATTGTTTCTAGGGCCTCTAAGAAGTTTTCTGTCACTTCTATGTCCAATGCGAGAAATTCATCCTTATGCTCATTCTCTACATCGAGAAAACCGAACGCAGCTTCACAACCGTTTGCTATTATAGCAAGACAGTAATCCTCCCGAAAATTATAGAGTTTTTGAATGTGGGAGAGGAGAAGGTAATACTTCCCATTAATTAGGAAGGATGGTAGCCCAGGCATGACAAAATTGGACGTCAATCGCTCCCCATGGACGGATGATGTTCCTTCATCAATGATGGTGGAGGCTTTAAACTCTGCCACATCAAAATTTGTGCTGAGAAGTTCCTCTTCCTTCTCGAACACAAGGTCCAGGACCTCTTCTTCTACAGACTGAGCACTTGAAATAAAGGACTGTTCTGATTTATCAGTCCTTCCTTTGAGCTCCTCTTTTGTGTAATCCCCCTTATCAGCATGAAGAAAGAGATAGGCAACAAACCCAAAATGATTTCTAGCAACCTGCATTTCCTGCCATGCACTAGGCACATGTCAACACAAATCTTGATACGTTGATCATCTGAGTAAGTGTCCCACCTCTTCGACGACGTGCTTGAATTCTGAGATGAGGTGACTATGAGGCTTGACATGTGGACATACGTAATGGACCCATAAGAGACGGTCCCTCCACCGACCAACCTGCAATAGTCTATCCACTCTCCCTCCAAGGATGTCCTTGCCATGTCCTTGATAATCACCTCCAGACTGAAAGGAACGTTGAACATAGGCTCTACATGGCAAAGGGATTTCTCCTGCCCAACCCTCCTCAGCAGATCAAAGAAATGCTCTATGGCGCTCGTCCTTAATCTCCTCCAGCAATAAATCATCCACATCATCTGTAGCATTGTACAAGTGAGAACCCTTAACCTCCATCGCTTCTCTGATCCGAGGAAGATGAGGAGTAGTTGGAAGAAATGAACACAAGTTGGAGCCTTTCTTAAGTAGCTAGAGAAGCGACAACTGTTGGTAATAGTAGTGGGATAATTCCAGTAAATAAACCAAATGAATAATAAGATATTCTACCACGAGTTGGAACCTTTCTTAAGTAGCTGGAGAAGCGACAACTGTTGGTAATAGTAGTGGGATAATTCCAGTAAATAAACCAAATGAATAATAAGATATTCTACCACTTCCCCCATACTTTGCACCCTCCCCTCCAAAAAGGCTTGAAACACCAGTTCCATTGATAATTCCATCGAAATACGCCTAGCTTACTCAGAAAGACATTGTAGTAATAATCGATTTAGTGACCAACCTTAAATGAAATGTCCGAGTGGAATCCATTCACCGTGGGATAAGGGGAAAGCAACGATGCGGGAATGCACCTATCACACGTGGATGGTATGGCCATGGAAAAAGCTAACTCGCACCGTGGTGGACACACCGTGGATGGTATGGAAAGCAAGAAAATTTCGAGTGCAGAGAAAAGCAGAAAAAAAAAACTCGCATCACCTTTACATAGGTCAAATAATAGGGCTGACATCACATGATTGAGGATCGAATGCCACGTGTCGAAGGGCTTACATCATCATCGATTCACGAATTGCCACATGTAGGGCTGACGCAGTCAACACACATGATTACGTTTTTCTCTATAAAAAGGAGGAATATTTTCTTTTCCACGCTTTTCTTCCACGGTTTTCTTCATGATTTTTTCCAATTGTGTTTCTCCACACTTTGCTCCTACAGCTCGCTCAATCGATCCATCCTAGACATTGTTTCAAGCGCTTGTAAGTTTTTCTCTCTCTTCCCCTTTTCTTTCGCTGATTTCATTCACAGTGCGATATGGCTATTCTCCATATGAAATCGAATCAACATATCGATCCGTGGATGGCTGGGGGAATTTTATTGATAAGAGATTTCGTTCATGGTGCGATATATCTATTCTCCATGTTTTCAAATTGAAATATCGCTCCGTGGGACGGGTCTGAAAAATTTATTGATAAGTTCTTGTTTCGTTCACCGTGCGATGTATTTATTCTCCATATTTTCGAATTGGAATATCACTCCATGGACGGGTCTGAAATTTTCATTTATACTTAAGTTCTTGTTTCGTTCACCGTGCGATATACCTATTTTGCATATTTTCGAATTGGAATATCGCTTTGTGGACGGGTCTGAAATTTTTATTTAAGTGTTCTTGTTTCGTTCACCGTGCGAAAAGAACATTGGTCCAGATTTGGATTCCCCTTATTGCGCGGTGGATGGTGGTCGTGTGACTTGGCTAATTACTCAAGAGAGTTTCAGTGCCAGAGCCAGATCCAGCGCCTGATCCAATTCCAGATATTCCAGAGAAAACAGTGAACCTATGCTTCCTGATGTCAAACCCAGCACCAGCAGGAACATTTCAAAGGCCAGGGTCACTTTGCAGAGGCAAAGAAAAATGTTTGCGGAGATAAGGAAGGCGCAGGCGACTGTCAATCTCCTCATTCCCAAAGCTCCTTTCTTGAGGATTGTCAGATCCATAATAAGCGACAGAATAAAGTGGAAAGGTTACTTTAAATGGCAAAGTAGCGCCGTCGCATGTCTTCAAGAGTTATGCGAGGACTTCCTTATAGACTTATTAAATGATAGTAACATTTGTGATGCCCATGCCAAGAGGGTCACACTAATGGACAAGGACATGACATTAGTAAGTAGAGTTAGGTATAGGTATGATAAGTTCATGTGACCTCTACCATTCAAGGATAGGAAAAGGCAGCAGAAATCCTCTCCATTCCTCTTGCTTTGAAGCAGAACACGGCTTCTGATGACAAGGTGGTTATTGAAGAGGTGACAATAGCAGGTCCACAAGGGCTTAAGAGGCTTGTAAGGGGGCGGATCTGAAAGGAAAGGAGACATTAGAAGAGAATGTCAATAGGGATGATTTGGTAAAAAATCTTCTAAAGTTGGAGGGAGAGAATAACGACAAACTTAAGGCGACAGACTTAAGGCGGCAAATTATATGCAATGTCTTGTACAGCGTCGAGCAGGAGGATTACCTCCATATCGCTCCAACGGATGTTTATATGCTCATTGAAAAGAATAGAGAGATCAATGACAGTATTGTGCTTACTTGTTTAAGGTGTGTACTCTTTGCCTTTTTTTGAATGCTTTCTTATTTTGATTTCTTTTTCCCTTTCCTAATGTTTTTAATTCAATTTGCAGGGTACTGTTGAAAGAGCTTTTGCCAGACTAGGCAAAGCAAGTATATATTTGTGATCCTTTGGTATCAACTATCCTAATTGACCCGTCTCAAGGTCTGACGAGGACCTTGCTCCTTATTTCCAGGGAGTTAGTCTGGGTACCTGCTTTGTTGTGCTGCCATATATAGAGAAGTATGTATTTTCTTTGGATTTAAAGCTATTGATGGAATTTAAGTTATTAGTTTCCTGTGTTAGGTTTCTTATATTTTTTTTTTACTTTCTCAATTTCAGAGGGCACTGGTCTTCTTGTTTAATAAATGTGGTGGAATGCCGAATAATTTTTATGAATAGCCTTCTTAGAATGCACGGACAGTCTAAATTGTAAGTCATTATACTTTATATTGTTTCCTTCTTGCTTCCTAATTGTTGATTGTAAGTCATTCTTTATATTGTTGACTGTAGGGCATGTAAGAGGGCGATTTCATTGATTGAAACTCTATGTCCTGAATTGAATAAGGATATAGAGTGGAAATTTCTCAACCAACCCGTTCCTATGCAAAAGGATTCGCACTCTTGTGGCTGGCACGTAGTCGCAAATTTTTGAAAGTTCCTCCTTTCCAAGTACACTGATTTTGACAGCTGTGTAAGTTTCTTGTGTCACTGTAATATAATTTCTCTATGTTCATTTCATGAGAGATCTCGCATTATTCTAATTAACTTTTATGTTGTTGTGTAGTCTGTTCTCTCAGACGAGTTCTGGCTGTGGAGTGTGCGGGCAAAGGCAATAAACATTATCCTCAATAATGCAATTACGCTTGATGACCTTGACTCGCCACTTCCACCAGTTGTTGGCACTAGTGCATCAAAGAAGAGAAAAAAGATGCCATTTCATTCCCCTATTAAGCATTTCAACTTTAAACAAGGAGTCCATGAGAAGGGAAGCAAGGGCAAGGCATAGAGGAAGCTTCCATTTGCAGGCAAGGGCAAGGACAAGGCAGGCAAGGTGCCAACAAAGGAGACAAAGGAGAAGGCCAAGGTGCGAAAGGCTGAGTCAAAGGAGGAGGCCAAGGCTGAGTCAAAGGAGGAGGCCAAGGATGAGTTAAAAGAGGAGGCCAAAGCTGAGGCTATAGAGCCCGAAACCGCTTAGAGGCATTTTGTATGTCTAGAGACTAACGTTGTAAAGATTTTGTATTTTTATTGAGCTCAGCTCATATTTGTATAAACATTCTATATTTTTATTGAGCCCTACTCATTATTGTATTTTGTGAGTATTGTGCTTTGCCATAATAAAATAGATTGTTGAGAATTTTTATTCTCATAACTTATCTTTGGTTAAAACTGAATTTTAAAGACGTTTGCTTCAAAATCGTTATGAGTACTTTGTAGAGTAGACACATCCATGTAGAAATTTTTCATCACATTAGTCATTGCTAAGATACAACAGTTCAGTACAAGTCTTACAATGACTTCTATTGGGCCTAAGTCCATCAATTTAAGACCTTTCTAATTTTGCATGACAAATTTTTCCTCCGTCTTCTTCTCTGGGTTGTTCATCTGAAGAATTCTTTGATGCACCTCTTTGGCTTCATCTATCAGTTTGTCTACACCTTCAAGGTCTTTTTTGAAGCTTTCAGATATCTGGATAGGTTGGTCATCTGTATCCCCAAAACAGAGGAATAAGAGTCATCATCAGAAGAAACAGCTAAAATAGCTGGCCTAGCAACCTTGCTAGGAACAGTCCTCTCATTAGAAGAATTTGCATCCATGGGCGGCCTTTGTATAGAGCTTATAAGGTGTAAGATATTATGTTATCAATTCCCTTATGGACTGGTCTTTATATACTGTTTTGGATGGACTCCGAAACCATCGACATAAAAAAACCATGTGCTGTAAATCTGTGTGTGCCACAACCATTTTGGAATAGGAACCCTAATACCTACACTGAGCTGACCATTATTGTGCACGTACAAGACAGCTTTAAAGTAAATTTGTTGAGTTATAACTTTAATATAAAAATCTAAATTTACAAGACAAAAATTCATTGCTCAATACACTTTTTTGAGAGCAAGGACTTTATAAAATTAACATACTTGAAGTAGCTTCAAAATTCACAAAATTCAAAATCCCCATTAATTGAGTGATATACCATCAACATCCCAATCGGGATCTACCAAGGTCTTTGGCTCTAGTCGTTTTCAAATCTTCCTATTGTTCATCTTGAATTGTGCTCTGCTAATATCCTCACCTCCCCACCACGATATTATTAAGAGACTAAGGTTATGTAAAAGGGGAGGAGAAGAAGGGTGTGTGTGTGAATGCACTTATGGTCCACTAGCTCACATATTTAAAGGTGGAGCTAGAAGGCATTTTTTGTATGAGCAAGAAGCTTAGTTATATTTTGAGCAACTTAATAAGCAAGATCTTTTCTTATATTTTGTGTCTCTCTCCTCCACATATTTGATCTAGCATGAGCACCACGAAATTCTAACATGGTATCTAGAGCTTTGGTTGCTTAGGTCACTTTTGTGGTGTATTATCTTTTTCTTTGTGGAGCTGAACCTCCTGCCAGTGGAGCAGCTCCAGCACCTTGTGGAGGCAAGAACTCGGGGAGCTTTCAACTGGGAAATTGTAGAAGACATCCGGGTGCTCAAGATCGTACAGCTCATTAGTCGATTTCTCTTCTCCTGGCCGCGGCATTGCCATCTGAGCAGACCGGCGCAGATTTTTGGCTGCCGTCGATGCCATATAGCTATTCGCTGACTATAGGTGACTATTGGCTGTGTGGGCTTAGGGCTTTTGAAGCCCATAACCTCAAGGTATTACAGTCCAGGTCTCAGCCCTAATGGCAGCCTGACACGCTCATAACAAGAAAAAAACCATGCTGCTCTCTTTGAAAGCCATTGAAGCTTCCATTAAAGCTTCAAAATCAAGTCTTTTTTTGCACTAATCCTCTCCTCTTAGCTTCAAATCTCTTGAGTGCTTCTTGAAGTGTTTTGCTCTAGATTCTCTGATGTTGTGGGCGTACACCATGAGGTGTTCATGAGCCTCATTCTCATCAAGCTTCATCAACATCATCTTCAAGTGCACAAAGCCTCTCAAAGTGTGCTTATAAGCACTAATAGTGCTGATTAACACTAATAAGGCTTCTAATCCAGCAAAGGGGAGGCATTCCAAAGTGTTTCTAAACACTAAGAGTGTTCTTAAACACTAATGGTGAATCTAATCACCAATGCAAGTGTCATTAGACGCTAGAAATGTGCTCTTAAGCACTAATCATATTTTAAACACTAATGGTGATCTTAATCACCAAACAAAGTGTTCTTTGACACTAATGAAGCTAATCTCCACCATCAAAATTAGTGGTTGGGCACAAACCCTAAGTGCTAAACCATAAGCTTCACCATCTTAATCTCCTTTTTTATGCAACATCCTTGGCTTGATTAAGGGTTGTTGCACTCTCATAAGCCTTTCTCTTTCTACTTAAGCCAAAACATCACAAGTTTCTGGTTTTTTCTTCTTCATAAATCAACCCATTACTCTCTAGTAATCTCCTTCAATACCCAATGTCAAAGGACAACACCCAAATTAATAAGTTCTCAGGAGAGGGCTTCCACACTTGGCAAGTCCTTGTCAAGTACAAGATGATGTCCAAAGGTTTTTGGCCACTCATCTCCGGCACTAAGGTTATTGATCGAACTAAGGCTGAAGATATTGAAGATGATGAGAGGACACAAGCCATCATCATGCTTCATCTTGATGAGGCTCTCATTCACCATGTAGACTAGCTTCTGACTGCAAAGGAGAAATGGGATGAGCTTGACAAGCTCTATGGAGCTCGAGGTAAGAATTCCAAGATCTCACTTAAAATTAAAATTTTTAGCTTGGAACTCAAAGAGGGAGATGGCATTGGAGCCTTCATCTCTCACTTGAAGGGCCTTATGGCTCAACTTGCATCAGTGAATGCGAGAATGGATGAAGATGATGCAGTGGCTGTTTTGCTAAAAGCAGTCAAGAAGGTGTACCCCACCTTAGTCACCACCTTCCATTGTGAAGCTAAGGATCATTATATTAGGAACTATTCTATTAAATTTCCCCCTCCTCCTTCTAAGCCAGAAGAACAAAAGACCCCAGAGGATTTCAGAACGTAGGAAGGAGGAACAAGGCCTTTGCCCCAAGAGCTGGAAAAACCCAAGGGTGATGCCATAATAATAGATTCGCCCCCCTTCTCATGGACCTTTTTGTTGATCCTTCCCAGCCTAAGGAGGAGTCATCAAGTGATCTTGAGGAATATGTTTCAAGTTCTCAGGAAGCAAATAGAAAAGGTACATTTTCTAAGGAAGTGGATGATATGGACTTCCAAGAAGAGTTCCATGCAAAGCAACTCCTCCCCTCGCTGAAGAGTCTCTTCCTGGTGAAGGAATAAAAAATCCCTCTCTAGCTGCAATTAAACAAGGGATAAGATTTCAATGGTAATCTCAGTGACATAGGAACCTCCAAAATAAGGAAATCTCAAGTGGGAGAGGGATGCATTCCCCAACCCCCAATGAGAAGAACCCCAAGCCCTCTAGGAAACCTCCTTCCAAAACCCCCAAAACATGATGCTAGTCAACTTAACAGCATTGTCCTTAAATAATAAAGGACTCACTGTGATGAAATTAGACCCAGAGTGATAAAAGACTAGTTATGGCAGTCAGACATAAAGCCTTCCATTATATGCCTTCAAGAAATCAAGGTTGTGGGAAACATATTGGAGAGGAGTCTCCTAATAGTGTCCAAGAAATACCGTTGGTTTGTGACACATCATAAGTAGGGTAGTTGAGGGACAACCATGGGCATATTTAAATCTCTAGTTGCATTCATTAAAGAGGTTAACATTGACCCCCCAAACATAGGGGGATTATTGTACAGATTGATACAAGGGAAGACATGTTTACTGTTATGTCAGTTTATGCCTCAGGCCCTGCAGGGTCTAGACCGGAGTTGTGGACATCTTTTGTGAAAATAGAGCCACCGATTCTCCTACTTGGAGACTTTAACATGGTGGAAGCTCAGACAAATAGATACAAGCAAATGGGGCACACTATGAGAGGCCAAGAAAAGAAAAGCTGGGAAGAATGCAAATTGTTTCATTCCCTTCATGACGTGGCATCCTCAAATGACTTCACTTGGAGCAATGGTAGATCAGAATTACTGACAAAGGAAGGCTCGGTTGGATAGATGCTCTTAGTCAGAAATATCTAAGCTTAACCATAAAAGTTATGAAAAACATTGTTCTTTCAGACCACTACCCCATTGTTGCAACTCTCAAATCATCGTGTGTTAGGATAAAATCTGGATGGTTCCATAGAGATCCAAAACTGTTCCAAATGCCTTCAGTTTAGGAAGGAATCAAACAAATTTGGGGGGACTCCTTTTCCTCCATTCATGCTTCAGCTAGAGCTTGGTCACAAGCTGTGAGGGAGTCTCAAAACTTTTTAGTATTTGTTACGAAAGAGGTGACCAAATCTCATGCTCACAGACAAAATAACAAATACTCCCGTCTTAAGGAGCTTGAGAGCAGAATGTCCACAACTCAAGATAACTTGAGCAATGAAATTAATGTTCTCAGAGAAGATTTGAGGAAATAATTCAAAGCTAATATCTGAATCTCTTCATTAGGGAGTGGTGGGCTGGCAAAATAGACAAGCCTTCCAAAGAGATGTTTAAAATTCTTAAGAAGAAAGCAGACAAGGACTACTACCCTTTCTTTAAAACCCTGAATGGACATATGGTAGAATCTATAAAAGAAAACATGAACACAACAAAAGAGTATTTCTTAAATATATTCAGTAAGCCTGTAGTAAAAAATGAAGAGAAAGATAGGGCATGCAAGGTGATTGCACATTGCAGACAAAAAACGGTCCCTAGCTCCATAGCAACAACTCTGGAAGTTAACATCACTGAGGAAGAAATTGCAGGTGCAATAGACTGTCTAAAGAATGAAAAAAATCCAGGCAGCATTGATGGGCTCCTAGCTGAATTCTTTAAACAGTTCAAGCAGGTGCTTACCTCACCTCTTCTTCGGGTGTGGTAGGAGAGCGTAGAATATGGAGCTCTTCCAATATCCCTGAATGAAGGAATTATTAAACTGATTCACAAAAGGGGAGCAAAAGATGACCTTTCCAACTAGAGACCTATTTCCATGTTGCCCAATACATACAAGATCTTTGCTAAAGTTTTGGCAAGAAGGCTTAGTGATAAGCTGAAAATATGGTTTAGGGAGGAATAGAAAGGATTTATAAAGGGTCGCTTTATTCTAGATGCCATTATTGCTTTATGGGAAGATGTGGAACATGCCTAGGAGATGGACCAAGACTTCATCTTCTTCAAAATTGAATTTGATAAAGCCTATGATAGGCTTGAATCCTTAAAGGATATGGGGTTAGGTCCTTGGTTCATCCAAAAGGTTACAACTTTATTTGGAAATGCTAGAGCAAGAGTAGTGATAGCAAATCATCTGCACCTTTTGAGCTCAAGAAATCTATAAGACAGGGGTGCCCTCTAGCCCCTCTCCTTTTTGCGATAGCTGCAGATGCACTAGGTTGGCTTGTACAAGATGCAATGCAAAAAGGGAATATGAAAGGCATTGAACTTCCTCACAACAAGGGTGCCTAAAATCTTAAAATAGGGTCATATATTCTAGCTGTTGGGCATTCCCATGGGCTTTGGAGTCTCATTGAAATAGAGATGGTAGTGGGTTATGGAAAAAGTTAAAGCAAAGCTTGACAGATGGAAGGGATACCAACAGAACTTTGTAGGGAGATGCTTGGTGCTCAAGCACCTTCTTATACCTACAACCATCTACTTCCTATCGTGTTGGATGCCAATCCAAGAGTAATATCAAAGAGCTACAATCACTATGCAAGAAATTCCTTTGGACAAGAGATGCGGACATGTATAAAATCCCTAAGGTGGCTTGGAATTACTGTACACAACCTAAACACAAAGGAGGAATTGGGCTCCCAAATATAGAAGACCTTGCCACTTGATTGGCATCTAAATGGATTATTAGAATCTTGTCCCAACCAAATGCAGAGTGGTCAATACTTATTCACACGAAATTGAGTGCTCACAATATGACGGAGAGACCGCAATGGAGAAACATTCCATTTGTGTCTCTGTTCTTCAGTAGCATTATGATCGAACCCTCTAGATCGGAGCTGGTGGAGGTTTTGGCCCTCATGGAACAGAGTAAAAGGACTCCTTTGCCTATCAAAGAACACCAAGAAAGGAGCTGGTTTCTTTTGAAAGGACTCTATCTAGTTCTCCATCTGCCTACATAATAGTGTGGACACTGACAATCTAAAGAAAGCCCACAAACTATCAAAAAAGGGACTCCAATGCTAGAAAGATATTTGGGATTTCACAACTCAAACATGGTATGAAGCAGATAAACTAAGGATGCTATACAGAATTAACAGAGAGGATCTCCTTTTCATTCAATCTAGGATAAACCAATGGGATCCTAACAAGGTAATGCTCATACAGTGCAGAAACCCCCTCACCCTAGATGCACTTAATTGGGGACATTCTAACTCGCTGATACCCATCCCCCCTGCCCTTCCATGGAATGCTGATGCACATGAGATTAAACTCTGAATGGAACATCCTCTGGGACAAAAAATAGTGGGAATTCCGCTTTGTCAAAAACTATTCCTCTAAAAAAATCAATCTTAATTTTGCACATCATGCATAAAGGAATCTGGGCATGCTCTAGGGCCAAAAAATTGGGAATTGGAGATGGATTATGCCCCCAATGCTGTAGACAAGAAGAAGAGAGCATCCCTCATTTTTTTATCTCTTGCAAATTTAATACAAGTCTTTTGGATCTGATTCACCAATGCCTCTCCCTGGTCAATGTCACTCAGCTAACATGGAAACAAATTCTTCTTGGTGATTTTGCCAGATGTTCATCAAGGATTTGGAACGTAATAAATGTTGAATATCTTTGGTGTGTGTGGAATATGAGAAATTATGCAGTGTTTCAAAATGAAGTCTCACTCAAATGCCCTGGCCTAAAGAGTGCATTGTATGTGTAGATGAAGATGATTCTTAAAGCGGATAGGACTCTTTACCAAGCCCAGCAATCACGGATTGAAGTTGAAGAGATCCTTGCAGTAAATGAAGCTCAGGAGGAATATGAAGAAAAAGTCACATTAATGACTTATTATCCTCATGCTACAATATACACACTAAAATATGTATGGCCCTCTTATAAGGAAATTACCCTATATTGATGTCCACCCGATGTCTTTGACAAAATATCTCCAAGGATATACTTCAACAATATTTGAAGAGTCATGCTTTGAAGGTAAATGAGTTGAATTCACTCCTTGCTTGGAAAAACTTTGTTTCCAAATATGTTTTTTCTTTAAAGTTCATGTTAATCCATTTTATGGTTTTACAAGGTTGCCACACCCAACTGTATGCCAAAGCATGAGTAATCTACATCAAATTTGAAGGATGGACACACCAAACTCGTATAAAAATAAGCCATGAGGCAATGGTGTCTAAATCTCAAACTTGAACGAGTGCTTGTAAAGGTCTGATGCATAATTAATGGCATTTCCCACTCCAAGAGAGTGTGGCATTGAGCTAGAATGTACTCCCTAATGTTATAATGCATCAATGTATTATAAGATGAAGCAATGTACACGTAATAGGCAAAATAGAAGCTTTGGGCATTTGCCTAGCCACCATAGGTTAAGTGTGTGTGTGTGTGTGTGTGTGTGTGTGTGTGTGTGTGTGTGTGTGTGTGTGTGTGTGTGTGTGTGAACACTTAGGGCATGCAAATAAGGCAATTTCTCTCATAATGCAAGAACACTCTCCCATTGTGCAACTGACCTTTCCCTCTTGCTAAACCTCTCTCTATTATTCTCTCTAACGCATGCTAATGAGTGTGTGTGAGTGATTTGAGGTGAGAGGAGGAAGTAGTGCATGTAGTGCAATGCAACAGTGTGACAACACTCATAAGAGAGGGTGAATGATAAGCTACCCATGGCAGTGTTGAGCTGGCAGACCTCAAGGGTTATGAGCTCCCCAATGACACGTTGAGGTGAGTGGTTCCCTCGAAGCTATCTCTTAGCCTTAACATTTTTAGTGCCACTCTTGGCGAGAAGCAATTCCTTGACTTTATCATTTATTTTTCTAATATATGGTTTACCCATTGCTCACACTCTTACTAGTGAAGTGCCACAAACGAGAGTGGGATTTGATGTAGATTTATGTGGAAATGGTGTGGATTTTACTTTATTTTTGCTTTCTTAATCAACATAAAATTTTATAAAAAACAAAATAAAACTCTTGATTTTTGCTACTTTCCACTAAGAGATTGGTTTTTTTATTAGTGAAGTCAAGAGAAAAAATTTATAAAAGTTATAGTTTAGAGGGTACATTGGGCTCCATCGAACACATATTCATGATCTTCATGCTTAGGAGGCCCATAGTGGACAATTTGGTCAAGAGAAAACATCAAAAGCTTTCCAAAATTTCAATTTTAAACTTTTTGTAAAATCATGTTTTTGGGTAAAACTTGTAAAATCACGGCCGTGACCACGAAATCCCAAAATTCCCATCGCGATTTTCAAGGTTATGAGGCCAAAAATAGTAAACCTTATCTTATCTTGATCGACATGATTCTGCAATCATGGCATATGGACAAATCACAGTATACGAGCAGAGTGATTGTAATTATAGTCATGTCACAAATCAGCATGATTTTGTAGTCACGGTGGTGGATGGACAAATCACAATGTACAAGAAGCGAAGTGATTCTACAGTCTCACGGCATACAAACAAATCACAATGTATGACGATGTGATTCTACAGTCACATCACGATAAAAATTGACGTGATTCTGCAATCGCGGTGTACAAACAAATCACAGTGTACAAGCATTGTGAGTCTTCAATCACGGCATATGGACAAATCACGGTGTACGACGTGATTTTACAATCAGGGCATATGAATAAATCACGATGTATGAGAGCGACATTATTCTACAGCCATGTCATGGTAGAAATCGACGTGATTATGCAGTCATGCGATGTGGAGTCATAACAAAAATCGACGTGATTTTGCAGTCATGGTAGAAATCGACGTGATTATGCAGTCATGGAAGCAAGGTGGATAGAAAGTGAGAGATAGAGAATTCAATAGAAGTGAATGAAAATAACCCCTACTTATACTTATAAATATAAGTTTATATATTATTTTATTAAAAATTTAATAAAGTAATAAATATTTTATTAAAATTTTAATGGAGTAATTTTTATTTCATTAAAACTCATGAGAAGGTGATGGCACTCAATGAAGCTAGTGGTGGGTCATGACTTTGGGTTTCATAAGACTAGATGGATTAATTTATACTTATATTTATTATTATACTTAAAATATCTATAAACATATATTTATTTCAATACCTTATGTTTATACTTTAGTAAATAAAGGACACTTCAATAAAATATAATAAATAATAAATCATACTTCTATTTCTTGTTACATACTATTATTATATTTTATTATTTACAAAGTTACTTATATTATTATTTGCACTTAAATATATACTTAAAGTTATATTTCTTTTTATACTTATATCCATAGACTTAAAATTAATGACACTTCATTAAAATATAAGAAATCATAAATCATATTTATATTTCTAGGATAATTAATTATATTATTATTTATACTTAAATATATATTTGTACTTATATTTACAATTGTACTTACTTTTACTTATCTTTATTTTCTTACATATTAATGGGTTTGAAACACAGTAGACTTTAAAAAACCATTATAATTTATGAAAATGAAGAATCTTATAATTCTAAAATTTAATCTTGCAATGATGACCAAGGAGATCAGTCTCCTCTCCCCAATGCCCTATACACAAAAACCCAGGAGAAGAAGCTCCTACTCAAACAGATGCAATCTCCCTCCTTTAAGGGGAAGGTTCAAAAATTGAGAAGGATACCGAGGTATGGATCGAAGCAATGGATCATTACTTCTCGGCTGCCGATATACTGGAGCGGCAAACCAGTCCATGCTTGCACGATTTCGCCTCACCGGGGATGCTAAACTCTAATGGAAGCAATGGTTCCGTGACAAGGGAGTCACCGAACACTCCCGAACATGGGATGACATCAAGCAAGCTGTGAAGGAGTGATATCTTCCCCCATCTCATGAATCTATTAAGATGAATGAGTCCTTTAGTCTCAAGAATCTCAGTTTAACCCTAGAAGAATACTACTCTAAGTTCATCACTCTCCGGAAGTATGCCCCATCCATGACTACCTCCCAGTAAGTAGCCCACTTTTGCCAAGGTTTGAATGAACCTTTGGACTCCCACCTCGAAGCAATGAGGCCGAGCACATTGCAAGATGCTCTCATACAAGATGCTCTCATACAAGAAAATCCTCTTGTGAAAGAGCTGAAGTCTGGTAAATCTAAGCCTTAGAAGAGATCTTACCCTGAAGCAAACCCTAAAGATCAGTCTTACAGGAAGCCCCCAAAAAAATACTCCCTACTACAACTGAGGTCGGCAAACCAACTCCTTTGTTCGTTGCTCATATGCTGCTTCTTCTAGAGAGGCCCTTGTGTATTTCAATTGTAACGAGTCAGGACACTTTAAGGCCAACTTCCCCAAGCTAGCAACATCCTTTCCTCAAAGTGGTCGGGCAAATTAGGGCCATGGTACAACATCAAGGCTCGAATCAATAATTCGGTGTTATTCAAACCCCAACCACTCATCATGGTAAGCCATTCCAGATTTTGATTGATTGTGGCAGTACCCATTCATTTCTTTCTCGAAGGTGTTTCATTAGGAGAAATATGGACTCTCTATTTTGCCCCTTAAGGAGTAAATAAAAAAAGATTGGCCTGATCAATGAGAGAGCTAGGATTCTAGATCCATGTAACATGGATCTTTTTGTCATATCTTTGCCCAAGTATCTTAAGACAATAAAATAATAGAGCCCATATCTTTAAAAAATAGAGAAATGTCAGATTTCAAGTCAGATTCCATATCTTTCATGTGCTAGATGTACCTTGTGGTCAGCACATGGAAGTTTGAAAACCAAATTTCAAATTTTTTCATTTTTAATGTTTAACTTTTTACTTTCCCTGCTTTGCATTTCACTACCTTTTGATTTCCACCCTTTTTTTTGGGCGGAATTCAATTTTGCCATATCTTCTGCAACTCTAGTTCTTTCTTCACGAAAATTTACAGTCGTGTTGTTCTCCACCATAGCTCTCTCCTCCTAAAATTTCATCTCATTTGGACAAAACTTCTGAGTTATGCCCATTTTCTCGTATGAACTTTCTCTTCTCTACACCATAGATAGCTATCTTGATGTGAAGTAGCATCAAATTCTTGTGAGTAATTATCATATGTTTAGGGTTTGTCTATGTTTTGTCTTGATGTGAGTAATGATCATAGGTCTAGGATTTGTTTATGTTTTGTCTTGATGTGTTGTTGTTTATTTTCTTAGGAGCAAGGTTGTGAGCAACAAGGTTGTGTAAATCAGAACAGTAAGTTGCTGTTTATTTCTTGTTATTTTAATCTTTATTTGTTGCGTTTAATCTTCTTTGCACAGTATTGATTTGAAGTGACATAAAATACCACAGTAATGATCATAAGTTTAGGATTTGTTTATTTTTTCTCTTGATATGTTGCTATTTATTTTCACAGGAGCAACAAGGTTGTGAGCAGTAAGTTGCTATTTATTTTCACAAGAGCAACAAGGTTGTGAGCAGTATGTTGCTATTTATTTTCACAGGAGCAACAAGGTTGTGAGCAGTAAGTTGCTCTTTATTTCTTGTTTTTTTAATCTTTATTTGTTTATTACAATCTTCTCTGCACAGTAATGATTTCAAGTGGCATAAAATAAACAGTAATGATCATAGGTTTAGGGTTTGTCTATGTTTTGTCTTGATGTGAGTAATGATCATAGGCTTAGGGTTTGTTATACCTTAACCGTACACCATGTTTGCTCCATTTTTCTACATTTCATTCTTGGATGATTGAGGGTACTTTGTGTCCAACCTGGTTTGCAACACTCTCTAGCCATTCATGTGTGCTCCTAGTGGTCATAGTAAAGATCATTTTTCTTTGTGGCCTTTCTTGACATTTTCCTACTCAATTTGAGCCATATGCTTCAAGTGATGGAGTACCCTAAAAAGCGATTTAAGGGCTTCAAAGTGGTGTGCTTGAAATCGCTTTTCATGGTACTTGGTGTCTAACCCTGTTTGCAGCCCTCTCTTGGCCATGTGTGCTCCATGCCCTACATTCCATTCTTGGTCATTCCAAGATTTAAGCTACTTGGTGTTCAACCCACTGTGCAACCCTCTCTTAGCCATTCTAGGATTGTTCTTGAGCCATTATATGTGCTCCATGCATGCCCTATAACCCATTCTAGGATTTAAAGGCACTTAAGCCATGTGTGCTACATGCCCTATAACCCATTCTTGGCCATTCTATGGCTGCAGAGCTCTTGAGACATGTTTGGTCTATGTATGCCCTATCAGCCCTCTATCTCTTATACACCTGGTGGTTTCCACCAGTTGGCAAGTTTCTAGGTATTTTTCTTGTTTGAAGCCCTTCTTCCTTATTTGTAAGTTTTGGTTGAAGGATTTTACTCATATCTGTGACTTCTATTGTACAAAAAGATACATAGAGTAATTTTGTCTAATGTTTTTGGTTGTTTCTTTCTAGATCATATGCAAGGAGACAAAGAATACTACATGGGTTGAAGGAAAGGTTCCTGAAATAGCAAAGATAGCTACCATGAAAAGGGATATAAAGTTCCGAAAAAGGGAAGCCTATGTCTATTATTCAAAGAAGTAAGGAAAGGAGAGCGACACAACACTTGGGTGTATTAAGGGAAACTAGAAGGAAACAAAATGCTATGGGTTTAGCTATACCAAAGGCTCCTTTTGAAGGAGCTTTGTGATGAGATAGGAGTAAAGTTAAGGTGGTTCTCAACTACACTCTTGTGTTTTGTAGGAGAAAACTGAGGATTTCTTGATTAAGTGGTTTTAGAATACCTTTTTGCTTGCAACACATGCTCATAGGGTGATTATAATGGAAAAGGATATGAACACACTCAGAACTGTGAGGTATAGGTATGACAAGATTTTGCACCATGTGGATGTTACAGATAGAAAAATGAAAGGCATTCTACTAGTTCCACCTACAAGGAAGCCTAAGGATGAGATGAAGATTACAGAAGTAACACACAAAAGAGACACAAGGTTTCATGCTCAGGCTGAAGGAAGTTAAGAAGAACAAAGAACAAGAAGCCAAGAAAGAAGAAGAACTAAAAGCTACCACAATAAGTGTAGTGCGAGTTCTACCATCCTCCAAGCGAGTTCTTCCGAGCAAACTAAAAAATCTAGCAAAGCATGGCAAAGGAGACCCCAAAAAGAAGGGGAAATTTAGAAATGGTACCTCATCGTTCCATCGAGTTTCAATTTTAATTTGCGACATCCGAAAAAAATTCCAATGCAACCACCCATTAATGGACACATACTACATGAAGAGAGTATAAACAAACACATGTACAATTGTTAGTGAATTTGTCATGAAATTGAGCTACTTGCAAAATGGCCTTAGAAGCTCATAAATGGGAACAATCACATGAAACCTTTGAAGTAGCAGGCAAAACTATGGATGACAATGTCCAAAAACTCAATGGTAGGGCAGTCACGCAAAGGCACACTCGTGTTCCGTGGTGGATCCTTATGTTCCATGGTCTCAAATCTTGGGTCTCCATTCATTTTCCTTCCCATCGCCTCCGATATTGGGGAAATTAACTTCCCATTGAAATTAAAACAAAAATAGGTTTAAGGCATCACAAACAAATTTGAACATTCCAATCCCTATCTCACACAGCCAAGCCATCATTAAACTCACCAGCACATAAACCCAAAAGAATTATTTCAAATAAGAGGTGGCTGTAAGAAAGATTAAACAAGCAATGAAAGACCATTAATTGCACCCACCATGTCCGGATGTTGTATTTTCAGACCCCCAATAGCATCATCCTCATAGAGTGTATCACCATGCTTTCGCATCCCCTTTCCACCACGAACTACGGGACAACAAAGTTAGAAGTATTTATTGCAAGAGCAATACTCACAAAGTATGCATAAAAGGAAAGCATGCTTTTCTTACCTCCATCCATTGATTCATTAGCCTTCTTCACAACAACCGTGGGCTGCTCTTTTGAAACATGTGCATGGAGCTCCTTCTCCCTCTCCAACACATGACCCTTCTCTAGGTCTATCCACCATGGACAATTTTCAATCTCCCACTTCAAGATTCCATGCATGGAAGGAGGGTACATACTAGTAGCTGCATTTTCAATCATCAACCACTTCTTTGCTCTAACTGGCATAGTGTGCAAAAATGACCCTTATCTTTCAAGCAAACAAAGTATATGTATGTATTTACATGCACACAAATCACATTAGGTTTCTTCTACTTGTGGCAATAAACTTAGAACAAGATAAGATTCCATTGTACTCCCTAAAAAAATTATATACACACAAGGTATTACCTACAGACTAATCTCTGGGCCACCATCTGGATAAAATCAAGTTTCTTCAGCATAGCCGCATCACCCTTTCTATCATTTGTCTCTCCATGAGTCTCCAAATGAAATCATTGTTTCCTCTTCTCAATCTTCACCTCTTCATAGTAGTTACTCATCAACAAGCAATCTTTGAGGATGACAACACCACCAACAGCTTCCTGAAAATCTCTTAGAGAGCTTGAGCTCTCTGCAATATTCTTTCCAGAGTCACTTCTCTTCGAAGCCAACCACACAACAAAAACAAATATGTACACAACCCACATCTTAACATGAGAACGCATGAACAAAAAATGTAGGAGTCGAATACAAAAGTGTGCCATGAGCCAAGCCAAAGTGCAATAGAAGGGTACAACTTATTGTCTATATATGTGATCTCCTCCAGCAAGGTTGAACATTGTTTTAGTGGTCTTGCTCGCCTCCTGCAAAGACATCGAATAGATTTTAGACTTGATGGGAACATCACACACAAGGCAAGCAAGTTTAACTTCTCCAATGTTGCATAGCTATCTACTCCCCATTTCAGAGACCATACTTTGGAATGCCAGTCATCACCATGCTTAGGGTCAATGATATTGAGAGTCTAAAACAAATCAAAATGATGGCACATAGACACACGGAAAAAAGCACTTGCTCAAAAATTGTCCTCTTTTTTTTTTAAGGTTTGCAATCTGACTTTTCCAACCACACATTAATCATACTTTCCTTGGAAACTCTCCAAAAAGGTAATGACAACTTTTCTTTACCTTCCCAATTCTACCACCATATCTTGTGGCCAATTCCACTGTCTCCTTCCCCTCTAATTTTTCGATCTCAGCATCAAACAATGTCAATCTTGCTTGCTTGAGCTTCTACTCAGCGATTGTGTGATTTGAACCTAAAACATCGACAAAGATCAGAAGCATGCAACAATGATGAAAACCTTAAAATTAATAAATGATGGCATGATAGCAACCACTCACATTGTATACAAGCTTTCCAAGATATTTGCAACAGGGTACCATGGATCTGCACCCTTAGTGTATTTCCTTCGAGTCTATGCTATCAATCTCCTATCTCTATCAGGCAAATTCTTTAAGTAGTCCTTATGATTTGTAGCACAAATGTTTGCACAATTCACTATCTCATCTCGCTATGTTGTCCAACCAATTCATGTGTATTCAAACTGGAAACAAAATAAAATTGTCTCATCGATGACCAAGACCTGAAAATTGTTTCTTTTGTTATCTAATCCATATGTTAAGAGACACAAGGACACAACCCATACATATATTCAAAGGAAGCCATTTTAGATCCATTGAGTGAACTTCCAAATATAGGAATAGTTCATAAATATAGAAAGACAAAGATATACTCACTAGTTCATCCGCTGTGCAAGCTCGATAGAAGTGCAATCTCACTCACTCTTGTTGGATCTATGATGGGGCACAAAACATGGTGATGCTTTGCCCTTGTATTTGAAAATCTCTCTTTTATTTCTACCTTCCAAGCCACTTTACGATGGTTCCCTTCCCAAACATAAAACATTCTCCGTGAATGCATATGCAATTCTGGGATTCTATGAATATCCTCCTCAAACTCCTTGTTGACATCTTGCCAAATAGGATCCCAGTCTGCCATTATCTCCTCACTAATCATTATGCTCTCTCTAGCACATGTCCACATGGACACTATGAAGGCACCCTTTTCCGGCACATACGTGTCCTTACCAAAAGCTACCTTCAAGCCCGACACATCATCTCTCAGGCCCCTCACTTTTGCATATGGGATAAGCCTGCATGGTGGAACCATTGGACATTGTGAAAACAATTGAAAAGCATAATTTTTGCATTATATCTTCTCCCTTATCCATATAAATTTTATTCTCATCCCTGTCATCATTTGGAAGAGGAATCTCAGATCTCATAACATAAGGAATAATTTACATATTAGCCTCTTGTGGTGCCAACAACTGATCGTCCATCTCATGATTGCTACATGCACCCAAATCATCAACAGTATGGATGCATCCACATCTTGTACTTCTTGGAAATTTGTCTCAACCACTCTACTAATTTCCTCCAAACATTGTGAGGGTAGATGATCAGGGTCTATAATCCTTGCCCCTCTAGCCTTTTTGCCGTGCTTGCTTCCACCTCCCTTGGATGATAGACACAATTCAAATAATAATAATAAATCAAATTTAAAATTGGCATGGACCATGGGAAACATATCACGTAAATGTACATCAAAGCATTCCAATCTTGCAGCATAAAACAGAAACATTAGAGCATCAACACTTGCAACTCTTTAATTTGACACCAACAAACACACCATATGTAGTTTTCAAAAAAGTTCATACTTTTCAAAATGTCAAAGATATTATTTAAAGACATTTTGTAAACCCATCGTAGCTGGAGTTGAACCCACCATCTATCAGCTATCAAGTTGAGTCTATTATTGGTGAATGGACCATGTTTTTAGCTGCTAGGTAATGTATTCGATATGGCCACCATGAAAGACAACAAAGATATTGAACTACAAGATGTGTATTTAATATGGCCATCATATATAATGTACCATAAGATGATGTGTGCCAAAAAAATGTTTTATTGCTTGCGTCATGGCCACAAGATGATGTGTGCCAAAAAAATGTTTTATTGCTTGCTTCATGGCCATGCAACTGAAAACATGGCCGTGGGAGGCCGCGCCGGCGCATAAGTTTCAAGCGTGGAGGGGGCGCGTACTTGCGCATCATTTTGGTGGAGAATCAGGGACACCCTCGAGATGCAGAGGAACTCGGGGCGACAAAGTTTTTCAAAAAAAAAATCCAAAACAAAAATTACAAATTTTTAAAAACCTTTTGATATTTTTAGACAAGATTTTTTAAAAGCTTTTTAGGGATTTTTCATCACATTTTAAATCTTTTTTTAGCTCCTTGAAAGGCATTTTTAAAAGCATGTATAACGATACGATAGTATAATACATTTTTGAAAAAATTTTAAAAGCATGCAAATATATATTGTTTTATTATTTTTTAAAGCTCTATTTTTTATAGATTGTTTAAACCTTTTTTGTTGAAGAGTTTTTTTAAAGTTTTATTTAAAGCTCATATAAATATATAAATATATAAATATATATATATATGAAAGCTTTTTGATAGCTATACCAACATGCGCGTGCACGCACGCATATTTGTACACACACATAGATACTTTCATACGTACATTTATTTACATACACATTCACATATGAATATAAATACATAAATAGATGCTATCTAACATCTTCAGTAGGTTATCTAAGAGATCAGAGATGTACACAATAAATATTGACTACGCATTATTTAGTTGCTCATGTATTATCTATGAGAGTTCGCTTCTTTAGTATTAACTTTACTTTGTCAGTGAATATCTTCCCCCTTGTTTTTCGTGATGATCTAAACGTGATCTCATGTTGAGGAGGTGCCTATAAAAATTTATTGCCAATAATGACAAATGGTGAGGTCATTACACTAGCCCTTTGTTTACACACGTAGCCATATGCACACATACATATAACTGATACACACACACACACACAAATAACCATACTTACACATTTATCTAATCTCACTCAACATACTTACATGGTCTTTGAGACTAAAAAAAGAAATAACATTGATAGTTCAATTTTCGGGTCGTGAGTGCACGAAGCATTGTAATGTGATTGGTCCATTGTACTTTGTCCCAAACCGAGCAGAATAACGAACTTTTGATGTGAATTGGTATATATGTGTCACTTAGAAAATATATTTCATAATCAATAGCATTGAATTTAGCTGGCCTTTATTATTCACGGGTCAATTATTTAACATCATCCTGTATTGCATAATTGACGAAAAAATCTGCATGATATGTGGGTGCATTTCGACCACGTCCAAAGAGTCCTTGGTTGGCCAATTATGTATGTCCATGTGTATGACTCTTATGTCCGTGAGCTTTTGAAAATAGCTACATGTGAGTTTAAGTTAATGATAGGTATGCACAAATAGAGTTTTGGAAGATGCTGAATCATGTGGTGCAAGAGAATGGCTATGAGAAACCATAATTCCAGGGATTCATGGGCGGACAAGGCCAATGCAAATTGGGTTGCAATTCGTGCTGTTTTCTTTTGGAGGAGCAACATAATCAGGTATCGTCTGCCAGACGATACCATATGGCAACATAATTTGTCAATGTTGATGTGGCCTTTTTGATGTCTTATGCAATGGTTCTTTTTGTAATTAGCCTCGACTTGGGCGCACTTTGATCGATGGAGTATAGTATCTTTTTAGTACTCCTGATTTGTAGGTGCAGCCATTGGTAGGATTAAATGCTATTGTTTTTAACCAAAATGCAATTTCATTCTGTTTGGAATGTGATGCTACTCTTTGGAGTTATTTCAAGCAGTTAGCGGGCAGACGGTGCCATGTGCCAACATAATCTATATATGCTATTGATGTAGGTGCAGCCATTGGTAGGATTAAATGCTATTGTTTTTAACCAAAATGCAATTTCATTCTGTTTGGAATGTGAGGCTACTCTTTGGAGTTATTTCAAGCAGTTAGCGGGGCAGACGGTGCCATGTGCCAACATAATCTATATATGCTATTGATGTAGCTTTTTTGATGGCTTGTACGATGGTAATTTTTGTTACTATCCTAAACTTGGGTGCACCTCGCTCGCTGGAATATAGCATCTTTTAAGTTACCATGTTTTGTGTTGGGAGTGTTCATAAATTAAAATACATGTTATTATTTTTAACTAGAATGAAATTTCGTGCTATAACGAATGCTTGTTTGGAATGTGCTGCTATTATTTTCTGTGGAGATTTTTTGACGGGATTCGCTCGAAAAAAACCCGCACGGGGAACATATTCCCTCGTGTAGTACAAATCAGGGTGCTATAAGGAGAAAACTACAAGACATTGGTGCTCCATTTGATGTAAATATAGAAGATGACCTTGGTATACTTAGGGTTGAACGAGATGACATCCATGCTTTGAAAATGGTTAATGTAGAAACCACCAAACAAGATTATCTTTGCATGCATGAGGTTGTTGAGGTCAAATCTTGCAAAAGGTAATGAATTGTTTGTTTTTATTTTGGATCCTCTTATATCTCCTTTGCTAAGGTCATCTAACCAGACGAATACTGAGCTGCAAGCATGGTTTACTTATTTTTACCTTTCAGTTAGCCAACATACATCATTTTTTCCTACCACCAAACGTATGTGGTTGAGAGCTTTATCTATTTATAATTTTTGTGTTTGTATACAAATATGTTTCTCCATCTAATGTGATAGATTTGTTTAAGAGAAGACATTGGAGTCTCGTAGTGTTTGACTTAGGACGGCATCAAAAATACTCTCTAAACTCCGCACCAAACTCCCATCCATACATTATATTGTGAGTAGACATAAGCATAAGTTATGCCTTTTTATTGCTTTTTTGAAGTGGTGACACTACTTAGAACATCAATACTTTTTAGCTGTTATAAAAGAATAGTTTCTGTATTGGAACTTTGTATGGAGGATGAAAGCTTGCATGAGAATTGGTCGTATACAAAAATACAAGTATATCATTGTTCAATATTTGAGAATTGAAATTCGTGCCATCATGCAAATCAAGCGAAAGTATAAATTAATAGGTAGTAGAGCAACAAGACATGTTTTCGGATGAACACTTTTTAATACAAAATATATTTTTCAAGCTTACTTCTCCCCTAATGATGCGGGACAACTCGATGCAAGTCTTATTACATTTCCTCATAAAACTTAACATAATGATTTTTTTTAAATCTTTATTATTGATTAAATATTCATGTTTCAGGTTAAAGATGTAAAACCTGGGAAAATACAATTGTTCTGTTCAAAATTGATATTGGAACTTTTGGAAACTGCATCATTGGTGGTGGTTGTAGATGCTGGACAAGAAACGGATAGAAAACCCAAGGTGCTATAATAACATCCAAAATTTTAATTGTAGAAGAGCCCAAAGTGGCTAAAGTAGAACATGTAAGTGAAGAAAAACCAAAAAGAAAGAAGATTAAAAGATGAAACAAAATAAAATCCAAGCTGGAGCATCAATCCAAGAGAGAGCTTGAAGAAGAGCCTAAGAGAGAGCCAAAAGGGGCGGAGCATCATGCCACGGAAGAGCCTAAGGAGCCACAGATAGAACCACTAGAACTTGAGCTACTCGCGAGACAGAGCTTGAGCAGGATTGTGAGCCATGAGAGGAGCAACCAACGTAAGGACCTAAGCCATAGGAGGAGCAATCAAAACAAGAATTTAAGCCACAACATCACGAACACAAGCCCAAGGAGGAGTCCAACCCAACACCAAATAGTAATGATGATGAAGAACCGCAAGTAGATGATACTAGAGATATTGCACCACGAGCACCATAGAACATTATCTATAAGATCCCAACAAAGACGGTTTGGTATATTGCACATAACAATAAAAGACCTATTGAATACTACTTGTAACTAAAATACACTTACTATTACTCAGGAATCAATGAAACTGAAGAATTTCCAAATCCTTACATGTAATTGTTTATTCTTTTCTCTTTGGCACCTAAATGTAAAAGCAATGAAAATGTAAGAGCTTACACAGATACAAAAATTTAAATACGAAACACTGTCTTGTACCTTTCGCATGTCATTTGAAAATGCAAATCTTTCTGGCAAGTCTATATCTTCATTTGTAAATCTTTTCTGAGCTCTACAAGTGTACAATTTTCTGTAATTGGAATTATAGTTTGAACTTCACCATGGACTTTCACTTAAACATCAATAACCTATATGTTTTCTAAGTCTCGGTCAAGAGGCACAAGGTGATTTTGAACTCTATGTGACCTTGTATAGAAAAAAGAAAGTTTCAAATTCTTGCTTCCAATGATGTATTTGCATGATAGTGTTTTTGCCACAACCGTGCATATTATACCATCTGTCTCTCTATGACCCCATCCACTGTCAAGAATATCCATAATTACATTTGTACAAATAAACATTATTTTTGTAACACGAATATCTATGTTGGAAAAGAGATCAATAAATACATTGATTGGTGTGAATAGTGTGATTCTAACAACTCTTGTTATCACTTGGGGTTTCAAGTTACATTGAATCTCTTCAAAAATCTTGCAAGCGAAGACTCTCAGTACTTTGGTTACCAGGTAGTTGCCATTCTGGGCTACTCAACTCAAGTAGATCAAGCTTTTCGAGTGTACCATAAGTGTGTTTTAAAAAAACTATCATAGGAAAAAATATCATTCTCTACAAGTGACCTTCCCGTCCTCCCCTTGTATTGTTGCTCACCAATGAAAGCGTGCTCTGAATATCAAACAATCCAATTACCGATTCTATAGATTGCCATTCCTATAAGATGGATAAACATCTGTAAAATAAAAATTTATAGTTTAAGAAAATAGATTTCTTCAACATTACCTCACCAAATCAACATAAAGACAACAACAATAGGTACATTCCACTTACAGTTTGGCCTGTTCTTTGGCAACCCTTTGGCTCTCTAAAGGGAGATCATTATACATGTATACATGTACATGTAGCTCCTTGATTTTGTTATTCCTTAATTGCCTGAAGTCGATCACTCTTGCCTTCCAACTTGAGAGAAACTCATTTTGAATCTTCTATCTTTTTTTTGACCTTGTTTGAAGAAGAACCCAACTTCCCTTGATTATTATCATTGGTATCCATTCGCCATTTTCATTATGTGTGATCGCAATACATACTGAGTGCACAAATGAAGGACGACGTGCTGCCATGGAGATGGTGAATGAATAGAGCAAAGAATGCAAAACGAGCGAGAAACCAAAACTAATGTGCTTTAAAAAAGTTCAACCATTTATTTTACATCAAAACTCAAAAATGCTTGACTGTCAGAACGTATCTGACATTTTCTACACTCTATCTCTTCCCTTTTTGTTTTTTCAAAATCAAAAATTAGATTGAAAATTGTTACAATTACGTTTTTCCATAATGTTTTAGTGAATTTCATCATTATAGTCGGTGACTTTCCTCTAGTTGGGTGAATAAGAATATTTTCCAAACTGTAAAAGGCCCAAGAATGAGCTCAGATTTTCCCTAATGAGACTTACGTCTCTAGGCTTATGTTTACATGTTTATGTGTCAAGACTCACATTTGTAAACTCACATCTCCATGTTTATGCACTTTATTTTTATGAAAAAGACCTCCATGGGACATAATTTTGTACACTACACCTATGACAGAGTTAATATATAATTATTGAGCTATAATTACACTCCAATGTCTCAATTATTACAAAGGATAAGAACCTTCCTTAGAAATTGTAGCTTGGTATAGATTGTACAATAATAAAATCCTTAAAGGACATGGGTAGGTATGTGCTTACAAGTCTTTCCTTACCACAATATTACGTATACCTATCTCTAGGCTTACGTCTCGTTGACTCACATATATTGACTTACGTGTCTAGACTTGCGGTTTATGTCTCGAGGCTTGTGTCTCGCGTCTCTAGACCCACATGTGTTCACTCACGTCTATTTTCATGAGATTGAGGACTTACGTCTCCCAACTCGAGAGCTCGTTTGACCTAGGCTTTTAGAGTTTTTTGAGGTTTTTTAGACTTGATGGGAGGTGATTAAAGATTTATTAATGATTGTTGTGCAAGTTGTTAAGTATTTTTGTATTGTTTTTGTTGGTTTTACTTGCTTCTTATCTACCAATTCAAACAATGCATGAAAAAATATAAAAGCATATAATGCATGAATAAAAACTTAATTATCCACTCTAATCCATACCTTATAGATCTTAATACTCATGTTTTCATAGTAGATTCCATTCCTAATCACAATTGCTAAGCTATTGCTTGGCTCAAGAATGCAACAAGATCAAAGTCTCATGGGTCCCAAAATCATGCAAAGCATAAAGAAACCAAGATTTCCTACTTCCAAGGTATGAAAATAGAAACCCCTAATGCAAATAAGCTTCAAGACAAAACCAAAAGCAGCAAACCTAACACATCCAAGGCTCCAAAGCCATATGTTTTTCAAAGTCTCACCTCTTAATAGCTTGGAATGGACGAATAAACAAAGGTAAGTCCTAGGCCAGTCCCCATCGACTGTACCAAATATGTCCAAGTCAAGATTTTATGTTAGTCTTGTCGAAGCATGCGTCGTCGGACATTGTCTTCGAGCCGTAAATGCAACTTCTCCATGTGGGTGTGCTAGCCCGTCCGTTGCATCCTTACTCCATTCTTACATCCAAATTCTTCTTGTTGCTGATGGGATGAAGAGAGAGATCTCTTCACCTAGATGGAGGCAAATTGAGGTGGTTCTTTCACGATGGTTCTCTCTCACGAAACGTGAGGGAATAAGAAGCTAATGGAAGAGGAAAACGTACAAAAAAACCTACTCAAGCAAGCATCCATCTAGCATACATGAATCCAATAGCATACAAGCAAGCAAGAATAGAAAAGAGAAGATCTCACAAATATACTATTGGAAGGGAATGATTGTGTATTTCTTATTATCAAAAAGACTTATATACAAGTAACTAGTTTCACACTAGGCCGGACCCAACTTAAAAGAGAAGATATCACGAGTATACTATTGGAAGGGAATGATTGTGTATTGCTTATTATCAAAAAAAGACTTATATACAAGTAACTAGTTTCATACTAGGCCAAGCCAAACTTAAAAATGAGCTAACCACTACTAGTCTTAAGCAAGTATGTACATGAACTCTATAAACTTTTTCTTTCTGACATTAAGCACAAGGTAAGGCCACTTTATATGTTCCAACGTCATCTTACAAAATATAAGTGCCTATTCAAGCGGAAAAGATGGCAAAGCATCTTACATAGGTCCAATAGGCGAAACCAAACTTACGGAGTCGTTAACAAAAGCTATATCATTTCTTTTGATGAATAATCATGTGTCAAGCTGCTTCACTGTCGATGACCCACGCAGCATCCGAGTGCTTCAAAATGCTCTAAGTTTCCACAATTCTCTTCGATCGTTACAAAGAGCTCGTATTCCAATTCAACATTGTTACTTGACTCCACCTTCAAGAAGATGTCATTTTTCTTATATGCTTCTTGACGTATTCATTTCTCTTACATGTGGCCGAATGCCACGTAGACATCTCTGTACAGAAGGTGCAGGACCTGGGATGGTAAATTGGTCCCATGTGAGCCCGGTCCGGGACGATTCGGTCCGAGAGACGAGTCAGCCAGGGATCCATCCCAGTTGTCCGAGGTCACGTGTGCATTGTCCTGCACAGGAGTCCAAGGTCAGGTGTGCACTGTCCTGCACATGAAACAGTGCCAGTCCACGCTGAGTCTCTCTCTGGAATGATGACAGTGATTCTGTGTATCGGGCATGGTACCTGATGCCAAATCACTGTGTAGTTAGTTAGGGTTTGCTTTTAGAACAAGGGGCCAGCCCATAGGGCTACCCCAAGTCTTAGTGTGGGCATGGGGATGGTGTGAAACCACCCCCATGAGGGTCAAGAAGGATTTGTAGGATAGCCATAGGGGCATGCCAAAGGTAGCCAACAACACATCTAGTGTTATGAGGGCTGTAGGGCAAGTTTGGGGCAGCCCATACAGGCTGCCTAGTCCGCAAAACAGCATAGATTCAGTGTCCAGCCCTTGGAGATTCAAGCGCATGATGCCCAGCCAACAAGGGAGAAAAGCGCAGGGTTTTTATGTGAATTTTAGCCATTTAATGCTTATTTTAGGGTCGTGGACATAAATTGAAACCGCCTGGTTATAAACTGGCCAACTGGTTATAAGCTGGCCGCCTAGTTATAAACTGGCCGACTGCTGTTGGGGAGGAGTATAAATAGATGAGCCATAATTCAATTGTGTTATCTCATAATTCACCAAGTGCTGAGGCAATCAAGGGCCAGAACAACCAACGAGTGCTAACGCAAAAAAAGGGATGAAGGACTGCAGGTCAAGGGCAAAGTTATCTCAGCTAAGAAAGGCCAAGTTTTCCTGTATTTTCTTTCAGATTTACATCATTCTAATAAAGCAAATACACCATTCGTGGTGGGGACCCTACAGAGGGTATGCAAGACCCAATATTGTGTCCTCTCCTCTCTCCCTCTCTCTCTCTCTTTTTTTTGCACATCTTCATTCAATTTTGTGAAAAGTGTACGGATTTCTGAGCATTGAAGTTACCGATCTCCCCCGAAGCTTCCGCATGTTACAGTGGTATCAGAGCCTACTTCAAGTGCAAAGATTCAGCAAAGAAACCAGAATTCTTTCTCGCTCGTGTGGCTCGTTTTCCGATGTCGGTGGACTACCCCTTTCGAAGTGACTCCTGTCCCTCGAAGGACGGTTGGCTTCCAGCCTCCGAACGTCTCCCACACACATAGTGGATGGTCACATTGCGCTCCGAAAAGGAAGTGCTTTTTCTTGCTATGGCGAGCTTCGACGACGAGAGAGACCAAGAACCATGGGACTAGAGTGCACCAGGCAGCCCAGCTAGGGCACCAGGCTTGAGTGTTACAGATATGTTCCAGCAGATGATGCGAGCACTCGCAAACCAGACAACCAAGTTGGAAGAGCAGAAGGCGTAGATTTTGGTTCTAGAAGAGCGTACCCGTTCTCCAGCGTCGTGTTTTCCATCTCCTCCTCCCTCTCCTTCCGTATCCCAGATTCCAGATCCTCGACACAGGGACCCTCTCGTCGCAAGGTCACGACCGCAGCCGAGCTCTTTGCTTGAGTTGCAAATGCGTGCATTGGAGATTCGACAACGAGAAGACGAAGCCATGCGATGCGTGGAACACGAGCGTTACCTCAAAGCTTTGGATGCCAGATTGACACTGGCGGCGCCCTCAAATCATTTTCTTGAGAAAATGAACTTCACACTCAATCCCACAACTCTTGATTCATGGTTGCATCAGTTTGAAGCTTACTTTGCCGCAGTTGGAGATAGATACCAGAGTGATCTTAGCTAGTTGGCACTTGGAAGGTGAGGCCATTCCTTGGTGGACTCAGTGCGCTCATGCCCACACCAGATTAGGTATGGCAACTTATGTGTGGGACGAGTTTGTCCGCAACCTTAAGCAGCGGTTTCTACCGCCCCACTACCTTGAGCGACTCGAAGACGAGTTCTTGGGAACGCGTAGGAACACGCAACCAGTCCTTCAATTTGCCAATAGAATTTAGACTTTATGTTTGCAATTAGGCTTATCTGATTCAAACAAGAAAGGACAGTTTTTGTATGGCCTTGACAAGCAAATCCAATGGGAGGTGCGTATGTTTAGGCCAGCCACCTTTGAAGACGCACTCTCACTTGCGCAGAGCGCAGAAATGAAGCATAATGGTGGCAAGCCCAAGACTTCCCAGCCGGCTTCTCCCAAGGCTACCCCCTCCGAAGAGGCAAAGGCCAGAACCAGATAGGGTCTTCCCCAGGACAGAGCCCAAGAGCCTCTGGCTCCAAGAACTCGAATAATGCGTCTAAGCTTACTCCAGACCAAAAAGCGACAAGACAAGTGGCAAGTTGAGTGCTGAGGAGATTTCTCAGTACAAGGAGGGTAGATATTTGTCATACAGAAGGCAAGAGTGTCCTAAGAAGCCTCCAAAGCCCGCCGCCGCTGCCTCCACAACTTCCGTGGTGGGCTCAGCTCCCACACAGACCCCAGTGGTGGCTGCCCCTAGTTCTTCAAATCCCGGTACTTTAGTTGGAGCAATTATTAGCCCGGAGCTCGAAGATAAGCAAAAGAGTGCCCATGACCAGGAGTATGAGCACAATGAATTGCTAAAGTCCTTTGGCTACATAGGTGGCCCGAGAGTCGTTGTCTTGTTTGACAGCGGCAACACGTAGGATGTGGTCAGGGAACAGGTCGCTACGCATGCCCATTTCGACTTGACTTCAGTGGACAAACAAGTTGCGGGTTTTAGCATAGGTATGACAACGAGCGTCAAGTATGAAGCTCTAGGTGCTAAGTTAGTTATTCAGGGCATAGAATTTGTGCGTGATTTTATATTGCCCCTCTTGTAGAGTAGACATAATCTTTGGTATTCAATGGTTTCACAAGTTTCTTCCAGATGTCAAGTGGGACAAGCACACATTCCAGATCAATCGAAATGTGCCAAATGCCCCAGTGACCTTTAAGTGTGAGCCAAGAATTCCAAACTTTCTGCTCATAAGCCACTTGCAAGCTAAGCGAGCAGTCAAGAAAGACGCACAGTGTGCGATGATATACATCTAGGCAACCCAGACGGTGGCCAGTGCTTCCGAGAAGTACTCAACGCTCCAGGAATTCCAAACTTTCCGCTCATAAGCCACTTGCAAGCTAAGCGAGCAGTCAAGAAAGATGCACAGTGTGCGATGATATACATCTAGAAAACCCCCAGACGGTGGCCAGTGCTTCCGAGAAGTACTCGGCGCTCCATGAAAAGTTCCACAAGATTTTTCTTCGGGACAGCCTCCCTCACCAGTTTCCCCCGTCCAGATCGGAGGACCACAAGATTGACCTCCTCCCAGGCTTGGAACCCTGGAGTAGGTTTTCGTATCGCCTTTCCAAGGCAATGGAATCGGAGTTGGACCGCCAACTTCAAGAATGGTTACAATCTGGCTTCATCCGTCCCAAGGTGTCGCCATTTGTAGCACCGATTTTATTTGTCAAGAAGAAAGATGGGTCTTCTCGTTTGTGTGTCGATTATCGTGCACTCAACAAGCTGACTAGTATCAAGAGCAGATTCCGGTGCCTCGAACAGATTATATTCTCAAGAGACTGAATGGAGAAAAGGTGTTCTCGAAACTTGATTTAAAGAGTGGTACCACCAGGTGAGGATTGTGGAGGGAGACATCCCAAGACAGCCTTCCATACGGAACGGACCCACTATGAATTTGTGGTCATGCCATTTGGCTTGACGAACGGCCCAACTACATTTAACTGCATGATGATGCGTGTTTTTCGGGATTTGATTGGAAAGTGTGTTCATATTTCTGGACGACATACTTGTATTTTCAGCTAACGATTGAGCAACATGATATTGATGTGGAGAAAGTCCTTAAGTTGCTGGAAAGCAATGAGCTCTACGTCAATGAAAGGAAGTCGAAATTTTATCTATTCCAGGTGCATTACTTGGGATACATAATTAGTGCAGAAGGCATTCGACTTGATCCGGTTATAGTAGCCAAGATTATCAACTGGGAAGTACCTCAGACAACCTATGACATCAAATCTTTTGTGAATATATATCAGGCATACTCCACCCACCACCACAGACAAGTTTTCTGATCTCTCGACGAATCTCACCGATCTGCTAAAGGGTGTGAAGACAAGAAGGCAAAAGATTCGAATGACTCCACGAGCGTTGGAGGCATTCAAGAACCTCAAGGTGGCTTTATCAGCAACGCCTTATTTAGCACTTGCCTCGTGGGACGAACCATTTTAGGTGATCACCAATGCAAGTAATATTGCAATTGGTTGTGTGTTACAACAGAATGGTCATCCAGTAGCTTACATGTCTCGTAAGTTACTGCTCGCGGAGAAGAATTACTCACTCTGATCGTGAACTCCTTGCGGTTACACAGGCCTTGAAACATTGAAAACATTTTCTTTATGGCCGTGACTTTGAGGTTTGCACTGACCATCAGGAATTATGCTGGATTCAAACAACGCCAAGTGCACAGTGGAGTGATCCACAACACCGCTGGAGTCAGATATTCCAACAATTCGGTAGTATGATTAAGTACCTCCCAGGAAAGGCCAATCCAGAGGCCGATGCTTTGAGCAAGAAGGGACAAGTGACTTTGATTCAGACCCCTACACTCGATCTTGTTGGTACATGACTAGATGACATAAAGCACACGTACGCGGATTCCGAGGAATTCGGTACACAGTTGGAACAGGCATTGGATGCCACAGGACCATGCCACTTTCTGATATGCAATGGTTGGCTTTTGTACAAAGCATGGTTGACATATACGTACGTACGGATCCGATCCATACCGTACGGCCGTACTGTACGGATCCGTACATGTATGGGTCGATCCGTACGTGAGGTTTTTTTTGGCTGAAAATCGTCGTGCGCACTGCGTTGTCTGATTGGGCGCCCGCCTGGCCTTTGGGTACATACTAGGCCTTTGATTATTGGGCTTTGTATTGTATACACTTATTACAGAGAGCGTGCGTTACAGAGAGGCGAGAGCAGAAAATTATCGAAAAAGACCAGGCGAACACATTTGCACAGCGTTGGAACTTTGGCGTACGTGTAGGTAAACTGAGCATCTTCCTCTCTCTCTCTTTCTCTCCCTCTTGAGTCTTATCTCTTTCTCCGCGTCACGCAAGACCTCTGGCTTGCCGCTTATAAGTTATTCCTGAGTCCTTTGCATATGTGCTGCGCACTTGGCAGGTGCAGACAAAAGTCTCAAGAGCCATCGTGCCTAAGCCAACTAACCCGTATTGGCAAGAGCACACCAATGTCATCCGCATTGTCAACACGCCAGGGCAAGCTGGATCTGGCACGCGACGATGGCAATGCAAGTATTGCAACTTTCACCTCACCAGTACCATTTCTCGCGTCGTTATGCACTTGACAGGCATTGGCACAACCAATAACTGTGCAGGGTGCAAGGTAGTACCAAAGGACATTAGGGATAAGTTGATTGCTGAGAATTTTCCAGCAATGGGTGCAGGGAAAAAGGTGAAAGGTAGTCAACAGACACAGGATGCTCTCCATGATGCACTCTTGGGAGACTTGGGTGGTTCTTCACAGGTTCAGGAGGAGGAGCCCTCTGGCAGTAGGAAAAGGGCTCGTACCATGCACGAGCAGCAGGACTATGTGGAGGATGATGGAGAGATGCATGCACCAAGGCAGACTACCTTGCCTTCTCGAGTGGCCTCTCTTTCTTAGGTGAAGGAGCTCCAAAAAGTGGCTGAGATGGAGATTGCTCGCACTCTCATTGAGTGCAACATCTTCTTTCATGTCTTGAGGACTGAGCAGTTGGCAGAGGATGGTCAGAGCCATAACCCAGGTTGGACACACAGAGGATTGGTCGGGGTTGGAATACAATAAGATGCGGACCACTATGCTTGAGGAGCAGAAAGCATTGATAGATAAGGCATTGGTACCAGTGAAGGCAGGTTGGGGGCAGTTTGGGTGCACCATCATTTCAGATGGCTGGAGTGACATTCGTAGGCGACACATCATTAATATTCTTGTGTCGTCTTGCCTTGGCACGTACTTCTTGCGTGCTGTTGATGCAGGAAAGGCTGGAGAGCGGATTACAGGTGAGTTTATCTATGAGCACATCCGGCAGGCTATACTTGAGGTTGGCCCAGAGAATGTGGTGCAGGTTATTACTGACAACGCCTCCAAATGCAAGGCTATGGGTGAGATGATTGAGGCAGAGTTTAAGAACATTTGGACTCCATGTGCAGCTCACTGTCTTGACTTGTTGATGGAGGACATTGGGAAGTTAACATGGGTGTTGCCTATTGTTTCCGATGCCACAAAAATGACTACTTTTTTCCGCAAAAAGCACAAGGCATTGGCTATCTTTAGGAGTCACAGTACACTTGACATGGTGCGGCCCTTGAAGACCAGATTTGCATATATGTATCTTGTGTTGCAGCGACTCTATGCAGTGAGGGATCCACTTCTACAGACAGTAGTGGACCCAAAGTGGAGAGAGATGCATCACGCACAGGAGGAGTCCACTAGATACATACAGCGGTGGGTGCTTGATGAGTCCTTTTGGTCGGAGGTGCAGGCTATGATAGCAGCATTGCAGCCAATTTATGTGTTGCTGCGTGTCACAGACATGGAGGGCTCCACCATGGGCCTAATCTATCATCTCTTCTCAGAGATGAAGACACACATCAAAGGCTGCAGATCATTGCCACTTGATCGGTATGTACTTGCTTCTGTAATGATTACTCTATTAAATATTTAGTATAATACTATAATGTATAATACTATAATCAAAATTCAGCCTGTTAACTAATGTTGCGTCAATGCTTTTACAGTCGGGAAGAGATCTTGGCTATTGTAGACAAGAGATGGACATTCATGAGTCGGCCCATTCATGCGATGACTGCATTGCTTCATCCTTTCTACAAGAAGCCAACTCTTTTTAATGACAGGAGTCTACTAAAGGGCAAGGATGCGTACATTGGCTTGATTTGCGAGGAGGATGAGCAATTGGACATTGATGCAGATATCGCTAGCTATGAAAATAATTTAGGGTCATCCTTTACTAGAGCTCTGGCATTGAGGCCAGAGGCAACGAAGTTCTCTCTTACATGGTGGCAGAGTTATGGAAGACAAGGTCTTCCAAAGCTCACTCGTATCGCTTTACGTGTCCTCTCACAAGTAAAGTTTTCTATCTTTACATTTTCCATACATGTGTTATGGACCTGGAGGCTGGGACCATGGTTCATTGTCCAATGTCTATTGTCTATGATCATGTCCAATGTCCATTGTAATTTGTCACCATTGACACGTCACATGTGACATGCAGGATTGCTCTGCTGGTGGATGCGAGCGCAATTGGAGCGCTTATTCGCTAATTCACACGAAGATCCGTAATCAACTCAGCACTGCACAGCTAGAGAGATTAGTCTACTGTCGAGCAAATATGAAGCTTGTGCGAGATTACCACGCTTTGGGGACACCCAAGCAGGTTAGAAAGTTGAAACTTTGGGCTAGCGTTTATACATATTACAAGGGAATATTTGTAATTACTAATTACTACTTTCTACGTTGTTAATAATGTGAACACTGAATTGCATTTTGTTTTTTAACAGATAGATCCATCAAAATTGAAGTTGATCTCGGAGGGGAGTGCAGAGGAGACCGAGCAGCAGCAGCAGCAGCTTGTGAGAAACGATCAGGAGGTGATTATTCGCATGCTGCACAGAGAGCTGGAGAGTGTGGATCGGCGTGTGACGAGGTCACGTGCGCAAGTTCTCAGTCTCCCGTTAGTCGGGCGAGATGCAGATCCAGAAGTTTCACGACGAGAGACCATTCGACGAGGAAAGCTTCCTGTCCGTACTCCTCAGAGACAGGCAAATGAGGCTGTTCCTCTCATTAAGCCTACAGAGGATGGTGATCCAGGACAGCAGAGTATGATGGCAGAGCCAGAGTATGATGAAGAGGGCAACGTCCTGACAGATGGGGACTTGCTCTCTTCAGGAGTGTCATCATCCTCATTCGATGAGGAGTTTTGAGATTCAAAGAGTAGAGTCTCGAGAGTCGAGTCGAGACTCTTTGTTATTGCTTAGTGTTTTTTACTTTTGAGTCTTGACTCTTGACATCAGACATTTATGATTTGTTATTTGTATGCTCCAGTATGAGGCTTTTAGGTTGACATCAGACATTTGTTATTTGTATGCTCTAGTATGAGCCTTTCTACGTCTATTTTGTCTTGACAGATATACAATGTGCCATTGTGTCAAGTATATGATGTGTGTTTTGAAATTAGTACATGCAAAGTGGTTTATTTTGATTCTTGAATGTTTTATGTACCTTAAATGTAGAAAGGTGTTGAATGTCCTATTGTTTGCCAATGGTACGTATTTTTACGTACATAAAAAATTTTACTATACGGAACACCGTACAGTACGTACATATACACAACGTACAATACGTACACATCAATCTTGCTACAAAGGCACACTGTGTGTCATGAAGTCGTTCACGGCAGCTCTTCTCCATGATGCCATTACTAGTGGTCATAGGGGCATGAATTCGACTCTGGAGAAATTGGAACAGCAATATTATTGGGTGGCAAAAGATGAGGCGAGATGTGTTTACATATATATTACGATGTGATATTTGTCAAAAGGCAAAAGCTCCTCGTGGAAAGAAGATAGGGTTGTTACAGCCCTTGCCAATTCCTGAGGGTCCTTTCCAAGATATTTCGATGGACTTTGTCACGAATCTGCCTCCGAGTCCGAGTAAGCGTAATATGGAGTGCCTAACTATTGTTGATACATTTAGCAAATTCGTTATGCTTATTCCTTGCAGGGCCAATGCGACCGCCGAGGACGTTCCCTAGTTGTTCATTCAGCATTGGTACCCGATTGGCAGGATTCATATGACCATAGTATCAGCCCGCAATGTCAAGTTTACTAGTCATTTTTGGAGGGCATTAGTTAATAACTTTGGTACTAAATTGAATTTTTCCAGTGCATTCCACCCATAGACGGACGACCGGATAGAGATATATAACCAGTTGGCCTTTGATGTACTGAAGTGTTATGTCCACGATCAGCAAGGTAAGTGGAAATCTTATTTGCCTTTAGTTCAAGCTGTTTTGAATGATTCTTTTTCTTCAGCTATTGACAGGACTCCATAAGAGGCATCGTTTGGAAGTCCTTTCCAATTGTTGTTAACCAGGACCTCGTCTTCAGTACCTAAAGTGAACAGAGTGCAGAGTCTTACTAGGAGCTTTTAGAGTCAGTAAAAGAAAGATTTGGCTAAAGCGCAAGAGCCCTACACTCGGCAAGCCAATAAAGACCGAAGGGATATAAAGTTTTAGGAAAGGTGATTGCGTTTATCTTCGGATTATGAAGCAAAGGTTGAAACAGGTGGACAAGCGATGCCCAAAGTTGTCTTTCAAGAGCTTCGGACCTTTTCCCATCAGGAAGAAGATTAATGAGGTGTCCATGCAGTTAAAGTTACCTCTGAGTTGGACTATGCATGATGTGTTTCACGTTAGTTGGTTAAAGCCATATGCAGGTCCAATCCCTCCAGAAGTCAAAGAAGAGGCGGAACCAGATATTGTTGATGGAGCAGAAGTTATGGTTCCAGAACAAATCCTTCTGCACCATTTCAAGCATAGCTCAGGCCGAAGACAAAGACAGTTCCTCATGAAGTTTCAAGACCGAGATACCCACAAAGCGATATGGCTTGACAGTCTTTTTCGAAGACTATCCGACGTTATTGACGGATTATTTGGAGGCTATGCAGCTTCCGTCAAGTTAAGCAGAAGGGGATGTCACGTGCATCCCGCACTTGGATGCCACGTCGACTTTTCTGTACAGAAGGTGCAGGACCTGGGATGGTGAACTCGTCCCATGTGAGCCCAGTCCGGGACGAGTCAGCCCCAGGGATCCATCTCAATCGTTTATGGTCAAGAGTGCATTGTCCTGCACAGGAGTCCAAGGTTAGGTGTGCAATGTCCTACACATGAAACAATGCCAATCCGCGCTGTAAGTCTCCCTCTGGAATGATGACAGTGATTCTCTGTATCAGGTATGGTATCGGATGCCAGATCACTATGTAGTTAGTTAGGATTTGCTTTTAGAACAAGGGGCCAGCCCCCATAGGGCTATCCCAAGTCTTAGTATGGGCCCTGGCTGAACCCACCAGCCATTGAAGGACTGTAAGATAGCCCATAGGGCTATCCCAAGTCTTAGTATGGGCCCTGGCTGAACCCACCAGCCATTGAAGGACTGTAAGATAGCCCTAGGGGCATGCCAGGGGCAGCCAACAACACATCTAGTGTTATGAGGGCTGTAGGGCAAGTTTGGGGCAACCCATACAGGCTATCGAGTCCCCAAAACAGCATAGATTCAGTGTCCAACCCTTGGAGATTCAAGCAGATGATGCCCAGCCAACAAGGGAGAAAAGCGCAAGGTTTTTATGTGAATTTTCAGCATTTAATGCTGAATTTAGGGTCGTGGACAAAAACTATAGCTGATAGCCTGGTTATAAACTGGCCGACTGCTGTTGGGGAGAAGTATAAATAGGTGAGCCATAATTCAATTGTGTTCTCTCATAATTCACCATGTGCTAAGGCAATCAAGGGCCAGGACAACCAATAAGTGCTAACGCAAAGGGGTGAAAGACTGCAGGTCAAGGGCAGACTTATCTCAACCAAGAAAGGTCAAGTTTTTCTGTATTTTCTTTCAGATTTACATCATTCTAATAAAGCAAATACACCATTCGTGGTGGGGACCCTACAGAGGGTATTCGGGACCCAATATTGTGTCCTCCTCTCTCCCTCTCTCTATTTACTGCACATCTTCATTCAGCTTTGTGCGTTAATTCCGTCATGAAAAAAGTGTTGATTTTTGAGCATTGAAGTTACCGATCTCCCTTGAAGCTTCTGCATGTTACACCGAACTTTGTTACAGTGAGTATTTCATTGTCTACTTCTTTACACAAGAAGAGGGGTTACTGGAGTCCTTCCCCTTACATTTCTTTGTGCTTAATGAGAGAGTAGAATCACCACGATATCTAACCTTCTGATACATCTCTTCCTCTTCAAGCATAGCATTAACTCTTTAAGATAATTTCTCACCCTAGTGTTCAATGAGAAGATCAAGCCTTCACAATTCAAGGGCAAGATCCTAATACACATTCATGCCAGATCTTCATGATACCAATCATCGTCACCTATTGCACACACTTGATTTGTGTAATGAACTGTAGATTGCTTTCTGAATGAGAAGCAATCTATAAAGCTACGTGATCGTCAAGAGTCGAATCCTTGTCTAATTCGTCATTTCATATTGGTTCCGTAGAAGCATCATACTTGAGCTACAATAGTCGTATGTTGAATCAATGATCATAGAATCAATCATCATATTGGTTTCGTAGAAGCATCATACTTGAGCTACGATAGTCATTATGTTGAATCAGTCATCATAGAATCAGTGACAATGGTAACGGTGACACACATGCATCTACATTTCTTCTCCACATGAAAACAAGAGCTTAATCTAGCGATTTTATTTAAGTTGGATCTACAAAGTCCGCAATCGGTCCTGACTCTTAGGGGATGTCTCCCACAACTCTATAAGCATCCAAAATGAACCTTAACTTGAACTTCCAAGGTGTATAATCGGTTCCATCAGACTTAACCATCACTGAACTGTGGTGATCGAGCTCGAGCAACAGCAAAAACCACCCATGCATTAGTTGCAATAGTCGTATGATGAATCGGAGTCAACACATAATTAGTCACATTGGTGATGATGGCACGCAGATCATTTCTGATCCTTCTTCCACGAACCAAACAAGAATTGGAATTAATCCTCGCATCAATCTTAAAAACTATCTGTCACAACTCATAAGAGTCTAAAGTGGACCTTGACTTGAACTTCCAGAGTGTATAGTTTGTTCCATCCAACTTACTATCAATGGTGTGGTCGAGCCCAAGCGGCTATAGGTTGAGCCCTTTCTCCAATTTTACTTTGTAAGAGCCACTTGTCAATAAGCTTTTGTCTAGAGCTTGAACTTTGATACCATGTAAGAAGATACAACTCATCAATTTATCACAAGGCAAAGAACTTCATGAAAGAGTTGATGTTGAATTACTATTGTAAACCAAAGTTATAAATTGATGGTGTATGTTAATCTATGCACTGCGATAAAAAGCTTTGATGGCAATCCAAACAAAGGATACCATAGGCAAGAAGAGCACACAATGCAGTGAAGATAAATCTCACTAGACTACCTACAATGTCTATATATAGAACCCAAGATGGTCATATCGTAAGTCGTCCCAAGTGAGATAGACACCCACGACCAGGCTAGGTGGACCAAACCGACCGCATTACCTAACTGGGACCATATTAGACGTAACATTACATGTACGGTCTTGGAGTGGCTTTCAATTCCCATCGGAGGTCATTTGGGTGCTCGTGCACATTGCAAAACTCCTATGTACCTCCTGTCGATGAGGTTGTGTAAGAAAGCAGGTACACCAATAAGATCAATTTCAAGGTCTCTATGCCACATGAGAAGAAAATTAACAGAAAAGTGATGCAAATTAGTATGAGTAAGGTGTTCTGGATTCCAGCAGAAATGTCTCATTACCTAGCAAGCCGCACTTTGATTGATCCACATACACCCACATTGATGAAGACACTCATTGGCCAATTACAAAATCCCATATTTGGCTAGTCCGAATAAAGAAGTTAAGAATTGCTCTTTATAGAAAGACCACCTATTCTAGGCAACATGCAGATGTCTGCAATGGAAATTTTCATTTCAGGGCCTTCGTAAGATTTGAAGCCAATCAGCCAAAAGAGCTGCAGCCGGGTGGTTCCGGTGTGTGTGTGTGTGTGGGTGCGTGGGTTCGAAACCCCTTGGGCACGGCTCTGGTGGCACTCCTAACCCTTCTTCCCTAAACTCCCTAAATAATAATAATAGATTAGAATATAAAAACTATATCCACTAAAAAAAAGGATTTGAAGCCAATCCCTTCTTCCCTAAACTCCCTAAATAATAATAATAGATTAGAATATAAAAACTATATCCACTAAAAAAAAAGATTTGAAGCCAATCACCATCTGTGCTCTCACTACTGAAACGGTCTCTGAGCATGTAGCCCACCACATCTCTCGAACAAAGACTCAGCAAAAAAGGAACTCATTCATATCATATATGTACTATATGAGCATGAGCAGATCAAACTTCAATTGCAGCGTATCGCTCTGCCACACCGTCCCCCTTCTGCTTCTGAAACTGAACATACCGCAAAGTGCTAGCCAAGAAAGCATCCACCACAAGATCTTGAGCGGCGTTTTCACTTCGCATTTCAGTCACAATCAGCTCGATAAGACCCTGGATTACATTGCTTGTTATGTGTTCACTGCCATGTTCAAAGTAGAACAGGTACCTGCACCGAAACCGAGCTCATGAAAGCGTGCTTTTACATTTCAATTTTAAACAGTTTTGGGGAGGAAGTGTTTACTTGTTCAGAATCTCCACAAACAGAGTGACTGGGCCACTACTCCCTTTTGTCGCACTTGCCATTTGTTGAGCAGCGTTTGCAATTCGCAAGGCACGTTTCAGACAGAGCGATACCCTAATAGACGTCAGGGTTTAATGTCAGCGGGCATAGTTACCAGGACCACATAATTAATATGATGGCACCAAAGTGCAGGGCAAACCCTTTATCTCACGACCCCATACGCCCATGTACACATCCATTTTCTATTGTCCTAAACAACAGGAAGGTTAAGAAAACCAGACCTTTCACCATCGCGAACACCTCCATCTTCAACCCAGAATAAGTGGGAGCATGCATATACTGCTCTGCACTGGTCTGGTTTTTTCAAAAGCTTTGCTGAGTACTGCGCAGTGATTTAAAGCCAGTTGTCTTTTAACATCACAGTTCAGAAAGTTGAGTTTTTTAAACGTTGGGCATGACAACTGCTTACCCCTGTTGCTTTATGAGTAAGTGTATCCCTGTTCTCCACTCCAAAGACATGCATCCTTTGGAGGGTTCCAATAATCAAATGAATCGCAGTCACCTGTGCTTTTGATTCCTGTTATGCAAAGCAGCATAGAATTAGAAATTAGGCAGCATAATGGTTTCATGCCTCTTCCTTCCCTCTGTTGCAATCCTCTTTTTCTGAGTTAAACAGTTGCTCGGCAAAGCAGCATAAAAGGAAAACCTATCTTCTTTTGGAACAACGGAATGGGGTGGCATGTTCATCTTCTTTTATAACAATTTAATAGACACTGCCAAAAAACGTTGGGGGAGACGAAGCTTTGATGAAAGACTAGCACTACAGAGCGTGTCCACTTATTGGGTTGTTCTGCTTCCAAATCGGTTCATTCCGGTAACAGATCTCAATCTCGGGTACAGAACAACCCAATAAGTGGACGTGCTCTTTAGTGTTAGTCTTCCATCAAAGCTTAGTCTGACCTTCACTTCTGGAATGGACAAGCCCTACTTTCGAGGACTGTAGCAAGCAACTAGGAGATGGGTGATTCAGCTCTGTGAAAGCTATATGGATAGGGTAACTATAATTGGCCAAAGAGATGATGCCAGTCAAATAGATGAAGGAACTACAGTTGGTTGGTCTAAATTACCATCACTAATGCCAAGCTGGAAAAATTTCCAGCTGCCCACAAATGCTATTTATGTGACAGGGCATAGTATGTGCGACAGCATGGAAGGGGGATGGGGGCGGTCTTGTGAGCTATTGTCATCTAGCTCCGGCGCTTTCTGCTGGCCAACCTACCAAGAAAGAAGTAGACCTGTCATCTCTACTTGCAAATGTGCCGTCGTAAGGCTCTCTCTCTTTTGTACCATGATAAGATTACATGGACACTATTGTATCACTTTTGGTCTCATAGACCCACTGGGTCTTTTGAAGACGTTTAATATAACTTTGTTTCTTTCTCTCTCTCAAACCACTAGGCCCATGCACAAGTAAAGAGAGACGCCTTCCGTCATCATACACCATGACTCTATAGAATAGATTGTCACTAGGGCTCTTAAAAAGCTGCATAATGGGAGAGCAAAAGATCATGAGGATCTACGCGCGGAACATTTTGCCCACGGGCACCATATATTGGCTCCCATTTTTGCCAGTCTTTTTAACAAAGCACTCTGTGAACCCCACGAACCTAGGTAACTACAGGACTATCATGATTGGTCACACAATGGCCAAAATCTATGGGGTAGTACTAGAGGACATGATGAGCTCTATGGCAGAGAGGATGTGAAAAAGAGCATTAGGCCAAGCAAGCTTCAGGAGAAACTTCTCCACACTGGACCATATCTTTAATTCACGGGCTATCATAGAGGAGGCGAGGTCCTCAAAGAGACATGTGTATTGCTGCTTTGTGGATTTCCGCAAAGCCTTTGACTCCGTCCCTCGATCACGTCTGATAGGACGCTTGCAGGAGCTCCAATTCTCACATGAGATGATATGGGGAGTGATGGCACTATATGGGGCAGTACTCGGCCGAGTATGTGCACCCAGTGGGATCTCAAGAGATATATGTAGCACTATTGGGGTTAAGGAGGGCTGCCCACTCTCACCTACACTCTTTCGCCTATACATTGATGAGATCGCAATATTTGTGGATAGTTTCAAAGGTAGAGATTCACCATTGGCTCAGACAGTAGTGCCCATATTGCTATATGCTGACGACATTGTCTTGATCTTAGATTCAACCGAGCGTTTACAGAAACACTTAAATGCATTGGACAGATTTTGCAGGGAGAGACCTTACGATCAATTTGGGCAAAACCAAGGTTATGGTCTTCAACACATCTTATGTAGTGGCCTCACGATTTTCTTTCATATATGGAGATGCCCCAATGGAGATTGTGCAGAAGTATGTGTATCTAGGAGTCACTTTTATAGGCCCTTTGTTCTGCATGGCCACAGCTGCCAATGACCGACTTGTGAGGGGGGACGCCTCCCTAGCCCGTATGGATGAGTTTTCCAAGAACCTCGCACTAAGTGCTGGCTCTTTGATACTCTAGTACGACCACCGGCTATGTATGGTGCAGCCTTTTGGGGGCCAGGACTAGGGAAGGATCACTAGAGGAGCATAGAGAGGCTGTATACAGGTGATGATTGTACCACATGACATTCTACATGCAAAGTTTGGGGTGGCGCCACTAGTTACAAATGCCCTTTTTCATATTGTCACTTATATTCAGCATGTATACACGCTTGACAGAGATCGCCTCCCACAACTAGCACTAGAGTCCTCTATGCAATTATACGGCGCGCCTATTTGTTTGGTACTCTTTTCATATGTACATGGACATCATCTGGTTCTTGGAACCCATGGAGCATTGTATTCATTAAATACTCCCAATAAATATATCATATATTGAGGGGGGGGTTGGCCCGTTCCGGCCCCAGTGCTGGTGTCCATCTTTCCATTTCATTTCATTTAAATTTCAAGTTGTATTAAGTTGTCCATGTCAAATTTGTGGTTTTAAAGTTGTGCTATTAAGCGTGTGGGTGTCCAACGGAGTCTTTCCCACTTGACAGGATCAGTTTCATTGGTATCAGAGCACGGTTGTTTCCCTCTTCCTAGTGGGGAAACAAACCTGTGTACTGGACATCCCGCTTTTAGCAAACTTAAAACACAATGGACAGCCAAGGCAACCCTTTGGAAGTGCCTAATTCGAGGGGTCCATCTAGTGCCTCTCGTGGGTCTGATGCCCTACGAGGTAGACACAAGCCCCTTGAAAGGGTTATTGTTAGTGAATCAAAGGGTCAACTGTCTCCAAGAAAGACAGTTATGCTTGAACAAGAGCCTGATGCTATGAGGGCTGAAATGGAACATATGAGAAAACTTTTGCAGGCTCAACCCTTTGGAAGTGCCTAATTCGAGGGGTCCATCTAGTGCCTCTCGTGGGTCTGATGCCCTACGAGGTAGACACAAGCCCCTTGAAAGGGTTATTGTTAGTGAATCAAAGGGTCAACTGTCTCCAAGAAAGACAGTTATGCTTGAACAAGAGCCTGATGCTATGAGGGCTGAAATGGAACATATGAGAAAACTTTTGCAGGCTCAAGAGCAAGAGTTAAAGTTTTTGCATGAAGATCCCCATGTGCAAAGTGCTATTGAAGCCAGGAAGGCTGATGCTATGGTAGATGTAACTTTTGAATCAATGGCTCGTGAAGTGGGCAAGAAACCAAGGGAGTTGGCACTTGCCTACCTCCTCCGCAAAGGTGATATCAAAGAGGGGGATGACGGAGAGCTGAAATTCAGAAATCCACCTCGTTTGAAGCATGGAGATCCCGCATCCCAGAGGCTGAAATCTTTTATGCAAAAGGAAAAGGTGACAGTCACCTCTCGACATGCATCCTCTCCACAAGGCACAAAGCCTCATAGATATATGTATGCCAGTGCTCATGGAGGGCATGAAAGTCACATGCATGCAAGACATGTATCTCATGGTGACAGGTCTACTTCTAGAAAAATTTTGCCTTCTGAGTTGTCTCATGGAGAGACAATGCCATATGCAGGTAAGTCACATGCATCTGAGTTTCGAGTTCGTGGAGCACATGCCACCGTGCCCCATGAAACTTCTATGACGGCCCATGGAGCCCATGCAGATAGGGCTGCCCCGTTGGATAAGGGGAAAAGAAAAAGAGAAGACCATGAGCCTCATGCCAGGAAGCTCAAGGAATTCAAAGCAGGTGACAAATTTGATGCTTTTCATGGTGAACATGATGCTTCTAAGGTGTTAGCATTTGTGGCACAGTTCGACATTGCTTTTAGCGATGAGGATTTCACCGAAAAGTCAAAGGTGCGCCATGCTAGCATGTTTTTGAAAAGGACTGCTGCTCATTGGTGGATCACTAAAAAGATCACCAAGGATCCCATTTCTACTTGGAAGGAATTCAAGTTTATGCTCAGTTCTTGCCACCCAATGCAGAGCAAACTCTCACTCAAAAGTGGGACAGGTTGGAGCAAAGAGACAATGAAAGCGTGCAACAGTATGTTAACAAATTCTGGAAAGTGTTGCTGGAAGTGACTCCCTTTATGCAAATCACAGAGGATGAAAGAAAGAGGAAGTTTCGTTCTGGACTGCAACCAGCATATCGATCGGGCATTGAATTGCACCCGAAACATACGTTGCAACAACTCACAGCTTCTACTCTTGCTACGGAGCAATTGGTGCTCAAGATTAAACAGGATCAAGGAGGTTCCAAGGGGAAGGACAAGGCTGCCCCAAATCAGCAAAAGGGTGGACAGCCACCTAAAAAGAACTTCCGCGAGCCCTACAAGGGTGGTAAAGCTGAAAATAACACATCTAAAGATCAAGGCCCAAGAAAGAACAAATTCGGCTTAACCCCGGAGCAAAGAGAGCAATATGCCAAGGATGGAAAATGCTTTTCTTGTGGTAGCAAAGACCACATGTTCCGACAATGCCCAGATCGCAAATCAAAGCATGAGGACAAGCACACCAAAGCTAATGTACATGCAGTTCCTGATGTGCAAGGAAATACAGGTCATGATGCAAAAGAGCATATGGTTTGCAAGGCTTGGGGGCAAATCAAGGATCAGCCCGCACTCTTCATGTTTGATGACTGTGCAACTGACAACTTCATCTCTATGCAAATGGCAGCTGCATTGGGTATTGAGGTTGAAAACATGGGACCTCAAATTGAAGCCGAAGCTGCATTTATTGGTAAAGAGGTGCAGGTTACCCCTTTGATAGGGAAGTTGCGCATCCATATCCAGGGCTACCTTGATAATGAGCATTTCTTAGTTGCTCCACTGAATGGATGTGATGTATTGTTGGGCAAGCCGTGGCACCATAGGCTTGAGCCCCGCAAAGATTACAAGTCCAATATGATTTCTTTTATGCATAAAGGTCGCATGCATTTTATTGATGCTGGCAAAGAAGGGGATTCCATCCCACTTGTATCACACATCCAAATTAATAAAGCAATGAAAAAGAGTCTTTCAGCGTACTTGGTTTTTGTGCGTGATAGTCTTGTGCCAAATCATCAAAATGTGGATGCTATGTCTAATGATAGGCTGAATTTTTTTAATGCATTCAACGACTGTTTTGCTGACTCATTGCCAGGTGAATTACCTCCCCAAAGGCCCGAAGATCACCGCATAGATCTTGTGCCAGGTAGTTCTCCACCTAACAAACCCGCAGACCGAGTGAGTACTGCACAACAAGAAGAAATCATGAAGCAGGTAAACGAGCTTTTAGAGAAAGGTTTGGCTCAGCCCAGTTCCTCACCTTACTGCTCTCCTGTGCTTCTTTTTCAAAAGAAGGACGGATCATTCCGTATGTGTGTGGACTATAGAGCTTTGAACAAGCTTACCATCAAGAACAGATTCCCAATTCCACGTATTGATCATATCTTGGATAAGCTTGATGACCCAGCTTGCTTTAGCAGACTTGATTTGAAGAGTGGTTATCACCAGATACGCGTGGTGCCACAAGATGTCCATAAGACTGCATTCAGGACAGCCTTCGGATTATATAAATTCTTGGTAATGCCTTTTGGTCTCACCAATGCTCCTACTACTTTTAATCGTATGATGGATAGGATATTCCGACCCCATCGCAAGTTTACAAGAGTATTCTTTGATGATATCTTGGTTTTCTCCAAGAATGAGCAGAAACACAGAACTCATTTGGTCACAGTGTTCGAAGAGTTGCGGAAGCATAAACTTTTCGTCAATGCCAAGAAAAGTAAGTTTTTCCTTTCAGAGATTCGTTATCTCGGTCATATTGTATCTAAAGATGGAGTTACAATGGATCCTGCAAAGATAGAGACCATTCGGAATTGGCCCGAATTGCAAAACGTACATCAAGTACGTAGTTTTCTGGGATTATGTTCGTACTACAGGCGTTTCACAAGGCATTTTGCTATGATTGCCACTCCGCTACATGATCTCACCAAGAAGAAAACTACTTTCAAATGGACTTCAAAGGAACAGGATGCTTTCTTGCAGCTCAAGCATGCGATCATATGTGGTCCAGTATTGATTGTTCCTGACTTGCACAAGTCATTCGTGGTTGAATGCGATGCTTGTGGTGATTGCATAGGAGCTGTCCTAAATCAAGAAGGGCATGCAGTTGCATACGAGAGCCGTCGTTTGCATGATGCTGAGCTTCATATGGATATCTATGAGAAAGAGCTCTTGGCTGTAATTCACGCCTTAAAGATATGGAAACATTACCTTCTTGGGGCTGAATTTGTAGTCAAGACAGATCATCAAAGCTTGAGATACTTTCTATCTCAAACAAAGCTTTCAGAGAAGCAGATGAGAATGGCAAATTTTCTTTCCATGTTTCATTTTCAGATTGTGCATACTCCAGGAAAGAAAAATGTGGTGGCCGATGCATTATCCAGGAGGCCTTATGTAGCTGCAGTCTCAGTGGTCTCTCATGGCGACCTATCTGCTATGCGAGATTTGTATCATTTGGATGCTGATTTTTGCCATATATGGACTGATTTGATAGCTGGTCATTCACATGCCTCTTATGTTATCAACGAGGGTTATCTCATGAAGGATAATTGCCTATGTGTGGTAAAGGATTTGCGTCCAAAGGTTATGGACGAATGTCACGCTCCACCTTATGCTGGTCATCGAGGTATCATGCCTACTACACGCATGATTCAAAGATATTTCTTTTGGCCGAGCATGCGTAAAGACATTGAGGCTTATGTGCGTGCATGCATTACTTGCCAAAAGGTGAAATTTGATAGGCAAAAGCCTCCAGGTTTGCTTCAGCCATTGCCTATTCCCTCGCAACCTTGGGAAAGTATCACTATGGATTTTATTATGGACTTGCCTAGATCCCAGCATGGGAATGATGCTATTTGGACTATTGTGGACAGGTTTAGCAAGCAAGCTCACTTCTTGCCCGTCAAGAAAACCATCAAAGCTGATCATATGGTAAAGCTTTTTCTTGCTAATATTTTCAAGCATCATGGTATGCCTAAATCCATTGTTGGGGATAGAGATCCCAGGACTACAAGCCTATTTTGGAGGGCTTTGTTTGATAATATGGGTACTAAACTTGAGTTTTCATCAGCTTATCATCCACAAACGGATGGCCAAAGTGGAGCTGCAAATTCAGCCGTGTTGGATTTATTGAAATGTTATGTGGCAGATCAAAAGACTGCATGGGAGAAGTATCTTCCACTTGTTGAGTTTGCCTACAACAATACAATCCATGCTTCCATGGGCAAGGCTCCGTTTGAGATTATTTATGGCAGAGAAGTCTTGCCACCCATCCTTCGTACAAAGGATGAGATTTTTGCAGCTGATGAATATGTTCGTGACTTGGATGTTGCCTTTGGTCAGGTGCGGACAGCCATTGCAAGATCTCAGGATAAGCATAAAATGGCTGCTGACAAGCATAGAAGGGACATGGAAGTCAAAGAAGGTGATTGGGTATTGCTGAAATTTGAGAAGGCTAGGCTTTGGAAGAGGCCAGGACGAGAAGGATCATATCCTAAGCTTTCTCCTCGCTATTATGGACCCTTCAAGGTGATTCAAAAGATCAATGAAGTGTCCTACAGGATTGCTTTACCTAGTCATTGGAAGATTCACAATGCTTTTCATGTGAGTCTATTTCGGAAATATGTGGGGCCAGATCCTAATGAGCCTGTCACAAAAGATCCGCCAGAGATTGAAGAGCTTGAGGAGATCCTCCAGCGAGAACAGATTGTTTTTCACAAGGAGAGAAAGCTACCTGCAGGAAAGCTTTCCAAGAGATACCTTGTGAAGTTTAAGAATTATTTGCCTATTGATGCCAAGTGAGTAAATGAAGACTATTTTGTTGATTATCCATAGTTGTTGCAGGCATATCTTGAGGCTTTTCAGTTGAGGTTAACTCTTTAGAAGCCCGGGGGGATGTCACAAATTGGCCGACCATTTGGTCCATCTCCAGTTTTTGCGTCTCGTTCACTTGAGGCCAGGCCGGTGTCTCATGTGAAGAGACCAGTATTTTGCTGACATAGACGGAAGCCAGACTGCTGCCACCCGTGTGTTAGCAGATGGTGTCATATGGACGGGAGCCAGACCAGTGCCACCTGTGTATGACCTGGACTGTGTTCGACCCATGGGATTGTCACGCCATGGAAGAGCCAATATTCGTGCCGTGTTTTGCCTATGGGACTGTCACACCATAGGGAGACTCGTGCCTGGAACTGTGTCTTACCTATGGGACTGTCACTCCATAGGAAGACCAGGTTTTTATGTTTTTATGTCGTGCCAGTTTTGTGCCGACAGATATTTTGTACTTGTTCCATGAACGGGAGATATGTCCATGTTACTATTTGCACATGCACACATATTTTGCATGTTTGAAACTATTTTCGCATGACATGTATTTGTGTGTTTGCCTGCTTGACGTGTTACTTACTGAGCGGGGACGCCTGCCAGTGAGTCGTCAAGTCTGCTCTGTATTCTGACGAGCTTTAGTGCATGTGAACAAGTGGTAAGTATATCGCACATGTTGTGTTTATTATTTTATTTCTAACCTTTAGTTTTATAAGGTTAAGTGTTCACATTCACTTAAATGTGGGCACCCCCTTTGGGCACCCACTTAGGGGCCAAGGTGGGGAGCCCCACTTAAGTGAGTGTGGGGGTGGGCATGGTCACCTACCCATACTCCCCACCCGCATGCAAGCGTAGAGAAAACTTCACTTTAATTTTATAAAAAAAGGCTCCCTCCTTCAAGCGTAGATCATCATCGCTTCCACCCTTTTACGTGACATCACCCGGCGATCACCTTCTTGCGTTGAGAAACCGGCGACCATCTTCTTTGCGCTTGCTTTTTCCCAGGCGGCTGGCTGCTCTACGACTGCACACGCTACAGGCTGCCCATCATCTATTGGCGGCCTCGCCTGTATGCTGTCCAGGCTGCGCTTCTGGACCATCTATGGCGGCTATACCCTCTACCGGTTCCCTTTCTCAGCAGGCTGCGTGAGCTCTCCTGCAGGCGGCTGCTTCACCTCCTATACAGGCGACTATGCTGCGTGAGCTCTCCTGCAGGCGGCTGCTTCACCTCCTATACGCTGCCCATCATCTATTGGCGGCCTCGCCTGTATGCTGTCCAGGCTGCGCTTCTGGACCATCTATGGCGGCTATACCCTCTACCGGTTCCCTTTCTCAGCAGGCTGCGTGAGCTCTCCTGCAGGCGGCTGCTTCACCTCCTATACAGGCGACTGCACCTATTCGCCTGCAGCTTCTACTCCCCACAAGCGGCTGCAGCCAAGTATCCCTCTTCTCCATACAAGGTGGCTGCACTTGCTCTCCAGCAGGCTGCCCTTTTTTTCTTGCAGGCAACTGTGGGTGTACACTCTCTTCAAAACAGGCTGCTCATCCAAGCCCTCTTCTTCTCCACACAGCAGCCAGGTATCTTCTCCTTGCAAGTGGGTACTCCTCCTTTCACAGCAGGCGGCTGTGGTCTCTTGCGGTGGTACTTGTCTTGGTGGTTCACCACGAGGTGACTATTTCTTCAACAAGGTGTCTTTTTCCTACCTTGAAAGAGGTTGCTCATCTTCTCCACCGGCGACTACAAGAAGACTTCACATCCCCTGGGTGGCTTCATCTCCTACACAAACACCACGAGTATTGGTTTTCTATCAGCCATCCACAAGTAAGTGAATTTCATATTTAAGTAAAGTATTTTGTGTTTAAATCTGATAAGGGATTCTCGACTCCCTCTACGGCCACACCCGTTCGGTGCCGGGTTGTCCAAGCTCTATTGGAGAACCTCGGTCCAAAGGTGCTGAGATCGGGAGAGCCAGGCGTTAGTACGAGAGCGTCTGTTTGTGCGTGGTCTCGGAACACCAGTGAGGCGCTCTCCACGGAGTCCAGTGAAAGCACAGAACCGTAGAGATTGGACCACACTAGTGGTCGTTCTGCTTCAAGCTTCTACATCGAAATTCGACTTCGAGCCTATTTGTTTGGTTCTGTTTTCATATGTACATGGACATCATCTGGTTCTTGGAACCCATGGAGCATTGTATTCATTAAATACTCCCAATAAATATATCATATATTGAGGGGGGGGTCGGCCCGTTCCGGCCCCAGTGCTGATGTCCATCTTTCCATTTCATTTCATTTAAATTTCAAGTTGTATTAAGTTGTCCATTTCAAATTTGTGGTTTTAAAGTTGTGCTATTAAGCGTGTGGGTGTCCAACGGAGTCTTTCCCACTTGACGGGATCGGTTTCAAGGCATGCCGACAATACCGCAATGAGTTGCCTAGTAACCGAACACTGCCATAATAGGTGTGAACAATCTATGTGCAGCAGGAGCAACGCACACAGTGCGACAATGCAATAGGTCGTTTTGCCAATGTCATCCCCACAGGTAACACCCCGTTGACATCTCCACATGAAAACTTTTTGCTTCAAGGGAAGACCATTCTTCCATATACAACGTAGGCCACCATATGAGAGGTTACACACACAAAAAAAAAACCTCAGCCACGCCGGCCATGTGGGGCACCACCCCAACGACCACTACCACACCAAAAGCACAATTTTCTAGTTAATCTCTAACCCACATGAAAACGTCATGATCCATCTGCAGGAAGACATCCAAAGCAACTCTCTTACGATAATAGTCTTTGTTTGTGCCAACCCTCTCTCACGTGATAAGCTCTCTGAATGTATGTAAGTCACTGAAATAATTCATCAATCTGAATGAAGCAACCTGCAAAAAAGGTGCACACACCACCCCTCATCCGGAAGGTATAGCTTACAGAGACGAAGAGTACCTCCTAAGGTACTTAAATGTTTCCAAGCATCTAGTTGTGATGATTTCTACATATCAAAAAAAGCCGCAAGAATATGCATGAGGATGTCCTTGACAAACTCACTCATTAAACGTCTAGGCATTCTTGCACTGATAGCCATTCCACCCATTTCGCAGAGTTACACAGCATCAAGAGGTTTCTGTTGTGTAGGAAAGGATGATCAAGCAGCTTTACAGAGAGATTCAGTGAGGTAATGAACTTAGCATCCAAGGGGTTTGGGTTTCACTTTCAGACGAGTGTAAAAAGACTGGCATTATAACCAAGATCTAGGTCATGGCTAAAGTGATCGGAGTGGAGGTGGTATAGATTGTGTGGGGTTGATTATGCAAAAGGAAAGTCAACTCCTGGTTGCGTCCGAATGGACTCGGTGCTCACAAGAACACGTCCTTGGTAACCCAAAATCGTTTGGTTGTCCCCATTTCAAGTAGAATTCATGATAGAAGCATTTGATATCAAGGTCATATAGCATGATCTCTCTACATAGGTGCTACCATCCATAATGTAAACTCAGCCATAAAGAACTATACAAAATTGCCACACAAATCTCCCACCTCCCACCACGACCATCCAGGCTCATCTTGGGCCTAATTTAGACCTAGGGTGTCCAAGTGTAAATGTCCACATAACTCTGCACATGAAATCAAAGCTTCCCAATAATAGGAGTCACTGTAATGCGCAAGCCAAACAAGCCTCATGAATAGCCCCCATCTCCTCTTAATGGATCCCGAGTTTGGAAGCTAACTCTGGAGAGATGAAGTTAGCCTTAGGAAGTTAGCCCTAGCCCCTGGGTCAAAGAAAATCAAAGTCGTCTGATCTCTTACTTTGCCCATGCTCTGCATAACTTTGACTCCGCATCTCCTCGGTGCTCCCCAACCAAATTTGGAACCAATCCGGCCGCAGGTTTTGGTTTCTTTCCCTTTGACTCATCCTTAGTGCTAGAGTCTCCCGTAGACTTAGAATTCCGCTTAGGACATTGATAAAAGCGATGTCCCTCTTCTCCACAAGAGAAACATTTGTTGCATGCAATCAACTCCTACCGTTCTTCCGAACTCCTAGCAAAAAGTGGTAGAAACTTCCGCTTCTTTTCTCCAATACCTTTGTCTTTAGACCCTGTTTCCATTGATCTTTTCTTTCCAAAAAGAGAACTATTTTTGAAGCCCGACATTTGCCCTGTGAACAAAGCATACCTTGTTTGTGCATTCTTTTTTTTCTTTTTTTCCAGAAAGGAGACTTCCATTAAGTATGAAAAAGTTTACAAAATGGAGATTTCACACCAAGCAAGGTGGAGATCTCAACCAATTAGGAGCCATGTGCTGCCAATAGGGTCCCGAATGAGAGGATGTGAAAAAGATACCAATGTCCCACTTTCTCATAAACTGGGCGCGCTTCCTCTCTACAACCCTCGAAGATCCCTGGATTCTCGCCCAGGTAGCCATAATGGTGTGAATAATATCACTCCAAATCCTGCAAAGACACTAAGAAACAAGAACGGGAGTACCCTCAATGGCCTCAGTGCATCTAGCCTTCCAGATATTCTAGGCTGAGATGCTAGCAATAATCTCCCAAGAACTGTCTAACCTCTGTGCCGGAGAGACAAACTATGAAAGTGGCAAATCCTGAAGACAACACTGCCGAGCAACTCCTTGCCTAACCATAATAGCCAAGCTCCTATCAGTCCCCTCGAGCCTCAGCTGAGGCCCAGACTGTGTTCCAACCAAATGATAGAACCAAAAAAAATGATAGCATCCCTCTTAATCCTACCAAAGAGGTGTGCAATCATAGACCAAACCCTTTGTGCTTCCCTGCATTTCCATAAACAATGGTAAACTGACTCCGAAACTCCTGCACATCTAGGGCATGCTGGGCAAGCACCGGTAACAGACCTCCACTAATTGGTGGCCAGACCACCATGAAGGGAAACCCAGATAAAGGAGGAAATATGTGGCTTCCTATAAGAGTGCCACAATCTCTGCCAAAATGCCCTCTGAATGTCAAAAATCGAAATGCCGTAAGACTCCCAATGGGGTCTAAGAGTAGGGACACTCGGAATGTGTCCCAAGATAAGATGTCTGGCATTCCGCACCGTATAACTGAAAAAAGGCATGCTTTTCAAAGGATTACAAGCATCCATCCACTCCCACTCACCGGGGTCCCAAGGCAAATGTCTGATAGGGCAGCCACCATACAACCAAAGGCTAACACTCTCTGTGATCATCAAGAGGGGGGGGGGGGGGGGGGTGGCGTGGGGGGTGTTGTTCAACAAAGACGTGCTTCCCTAACCTACCAACAACTCTAACTGGACTAATCTGGGGGCCCTCAATAAGGTCCTGCACATCACATCTCTCCAGCTGCCATCCATCCTGTACAGAAAAAAAGACCGGTACATCATCCTCCCTAGGCAAGGAGATACCCATAACCTGAAGAGGAACACCTGTCCCAAAGAAAACCCCAAACCAAGAATGATGACGACCGTCCAAAAAAGATCCAGTAATCCAATGGTTGGGAATGGCTGCATCAATTTGTGCAATCCTCCGGCTAGAACCTCTCAAATGCTGCATGATATCCAATCTCTCCACCTCGGTAAGCCTCTGAAACCTCTTCCAAGTCAGCACTGTGAGGCATGGGCATAGGGTCTCGCGGCACCCCTTCTAAGCATACTTGTAGGGGCGCTGCGCTAGCAAGCCACACTCTCTTAGCTTATAAATAAGTACTCCTTCATGCTCTCTAGTAGCAAAAGCAGAGGCTGACCAATAGAAAGCACATCACTCCTAGAAGTTTTACTAACTTCATAACTAGTGACTTCTTCAAACAGAACCTCCCATTCTCTGCTCCTTGCTATCAGCGGCGGGAACACGACAAGGCAAAACATTCACCTCTCAGACAACCAGGCGCGCAGCCAACCAACAAAACACGACACTCCTACTCTGCTCCTTGCTACCAGCCGCGGCGGCAACAAAGCAAACAAAGCAAAATTTAAAAAAACTCTCCTTCTCTTCCGAAGTTGGCCAGCTGCTAACGGCAAAACAAACATAACAAACACAACAACTCTGCGCCCTGAGGCGGCAACCCAACGAGAACAACACACCTCTGATTATCCCCGAAGTGGCCAACTGCACTACCAGCCAGCGCTGGCTAAAGAAACAAAAAAACACGAACTTTGCGGCAGCCATGCAAATATGCACACAAGCACAACAACTCTACGCTCAGACCCGGCGGCAGCCAACCAAAGGAAAAAAAAAACAAACACTCTAGCTCTGCAGTAGCTATACTAACAAGACGACACGCCTGTTGTGAGCAGCCATCGGCAGAAAAATAAACAAAATGAACACACTCATTTAGCTCTGCCAACGCCTCTCCTTTATACTGTCAAAGCGTTGAAGAATTCTATGGTGGAATCGGCAACTTCTGGATCCTGCTCTGCATTTCGCAACCACTACGCCCGCCAGCTATGAATTGAATTTTTCTTTGTTTGATGCTCCATGTGCGCCCACTCCTTGTCATCCACACCTTTAGTCGCTGTAAAGCCCTTGATCTCAGATCCTTTTGGAGACATGAGGCCTCCAATGAAATGGTTTATTTGGTAAGCTTGTCTCCATTTAGCATGGATAGCTCTCCCCAGCCTCGATGGCCCCGCATCATGTCATCCATCCTTAAAATGCATTTTCCAGACATTAAGCTAGGTTGCCTTTAATATATGCCTCGTTTCGCAAGAGAAGATGCTTTGCACAAAACCTTGATACTACCTTCCCTCCATGACCATTACCAAAGAAAGAAATGTTCTCGTCAAGGTCCGAAATTGCAGCATGTTGTTCAAATGCCCACTAAAGTGTTTCTAACCAACATATCTGCATCGGCATTTATTAACTTGCCACACTTTCTAATGACATTGCATTGCTGAGATCAGTACATTTCACGACACTACATCATGCTGAGACAACCACTGAATCAAAGCCCTGCATTAGGCATCGGCATGTTATACTTGACGACCAAGAGGTAGAGCTCCCAATTATAACCATATTATCAAACTTAAGATGGGTATATTAACCTCATGATGGGCATCCCTGTGCTATATGAACATGCATCTATATGTACATATGTCAGAAAACCACACTCAAAAAACTCCTAACAGCGTGTGTGTTGGAGCGCTCCGGCTAGTTGCTGAGGAGGGCTTGGCCAAAGTTGTAACGACAACAACTTCTGGAAATAAAAGAAATACCGCAAGGGACGCCAGGATTTGGGGCCGGTGTAGTTCTCTTGTGCACGAGTATTCCCACTCTATCTGTAATATGCTGCGGAAGTCTTTGTATTGGAAGATCCTATCACACAAATGCTCACACCATCTTCTCTATCCTGAGTTTCGTGAGTTTAGCAATCCACTTTAATACTTCAAACTTTAAAGAGATGAGAGAGATATATATGAGAAGTGTACACCACATTGGGTCCCGAATTACCCACTGAAGGGCCCCCTATCCCGTTAACGAAATAGTATTTGCTTTATTACTTTAGAGAGAATGACTGTGGACTGTAGATAAGCCAAACGCAAGATCTCGGAAGCCTGGCTGAACTGTAGACGGCTATAGAAACACCTCAATGAGCTGATCTCGAGCCTATGCACTCTTCCCAAGGGCATGAGGAAGGGCTGCACACCTGAGGCTGAGAAAGGATTGCGGTGGACTCTTCTTAGCTTGTAAATATGCTGTAAATGCTTATGAATATGTTACCTTCACCAGATCACTGTTGCATGTATGGATGATGCACAGAAGGCGGGGTACTGCTGTAGGACTCAAACGCAATGCTGGTAACTGCTGTAGATCTGCAAACGCAGGACTGGAGTGGACTGAATGGCTGCTGGTGGTGATATGTGCTCAAAAGCAGAGGATAAACTGCTGTCCTGGGGCCTAGCAGGATACGGTATGCAGGCGCCTAAGGGCTGATGGTCTGAATTGCTGCGTTTAGGGTACAGATGGACTGAACTGCTGCGTTAGAGACTGTGTAACTGCTGGCTACTGAATGGACTGCATGAAGGGGTTGCGTTAAGCTGCAAGGAAGGCTGAAAGCACAAACACAAGCTCCAAAGGTAGGGACCAGTCTCGGCTGAAGGCGGGGAATGCTCTTGGTGCTGAGGATGAAGGCGCCTAGCTCACTGTAGACTGAATGGAATAACTAAGCCCTATGCAAGCCTATTTATACTAACTAGGGGCTGGTCAAGTTGGCTGGTCATTTATTTAATAAAGTTTATATTTATAAATGACATTAAATGCTGAATAAATACCATAAAATATGGAAAAAAATATCAAATAAATCCTAGTAAATTCCCTAAGGCTTCTGAGTGATGCACAGGCATATGAATGCATGTTATGCAAAATGCAGAGTGCTTTTTGATGCAAACTCTAAGGCTTCTACTGACTCTACATGCATGAATGATTCTCTCCAAGTGGGTTAAGGGACTTGTCTGACTGACTCACCCGCTAAGGCTGAGGAATGACTTACGTAGCTCGTGCCTGACTTATCCTGGACTGAGGATATACAATGGGGTCACGGCATACGACAAATATCATCCTACTGGGTTCTAATAAAGTACAAATGTTGCACTACTGATGATGAGCCATTTTGTCACCATACACTGAGCATGTGACATTCCCTCCTGCTTAGCTTGGCGATAGGTTCATGGCTTCCAAGAAATCCCTCCATATGGGAGTACTCTTGGAAGAACTCCCCGTCTAGCCATACGGCTTCGTGGGTACCTCGATCTCGGAATTTCGTATAGAACTGACGTATCGTCGACCGGAACCATGCTTCCAACGATGAAGAAGGATCTGCTCGGGCTCAATAACTTCTGCTTCGTCTACCACGTCTGGCTGCTATTCATCTTAAACATCAAACACTTTTAGACCAACATATGGTTTTAGCCAAGAAACATGGAAAACATCATGCATTGTCCAACTGGTAGGCAACTTTAACTTCATGGAGACATCACTTAACTTTTTGACTATTGGAAAAGGGCCAAAACTACGGAATGAAAGCTTGGGACAATGTTTGCCCACTTGTTTCAATCTATGTTTCATGATGCACTGATAGACCCTATCCCCTTTCTTAAAGTGGATATCTCGTCTAAACTTACTGGCTTGTCTGTGAACTGAATAATAGCCAGGCTCAAAATTAAGGGCCAAACTGGGTTGAGTACCAAACTCTGCGGAATTGACATACTGATCTTCTATGCTTGCTAAGTCTTTTCCAGAGATGTTGAGAATGGTAGACTCCTGACTCGTCGGGATGCTGGTCTTTCTACTAAGAACATCTGCTACTGTGTTATGCTGACCAGGGATGTACTTGATCATTCCTCCAACCTGTTGGAAGAGCTAACCTTGTCTAGTGTGCTGAGCACTCCAGTGGGCAGCATCGTCGCGAGCCACTTAAGTGCTTGGTGGTCTGTGGTGACTGTGAAAATATGTCCATTAAGAACATGTTTCAAATGTTTGAGAATTGACTGTTGTTCTAGCTTGCCTTTGAAGGTCTTGGAAAGACAAGAGGGAAACTTGCTAGGAGGTTCTGCTAACTGTGGGATACTGGGTGGGAGATCATCCTTAAAAATGTCTGAATGAGAAAGGAGATCTGCCAATTGAGGGACTGAAGATGATGAGACAACGGTTATTGATGAGATAGAAGCTGTCTGAGCATCAATCAATGCTCCTTCTGCTCCCTTGCACATAGCTCGTCGGGCTTGGAGATGAGAAATCATAGGAACGCCAAGAATGCTCCTATCTCCCCGAATCATGATAGGCTCAAGAAAACCTTTAGAGATAATAAAGGTGTCCTGCTCCCAATTGGGAATAGGCTCATACTGACGAAACCACTGGATTCCTAAGATCATGTCACATCCCAAAAGAGGAGAGAGAATGAAATCTCGTTGGAATGAGGCCTTTTGAACTTGAAAAGAAAATTGTTGTGCCTGTTGAGATATGTGGGTGCGGAGACCAGGTGTAAACCCATCTACCTCCAAATGATAGGGCACTAAGGTATAGCTCATGTTGGTAGCTAACTGGGGAGATATGGCGTCCTCAAAACTGCCCATGTCAAAAAGGATTATGAATTGTCGGCCCTTGGCAGAGCCATAAGCTCGGATCAGGCTTTTCTGTGTGGTTGTTGCTTCACCCTCCTGCTTAGCATCAAGTACCACGGATGGCATGGAATGCATAGAAGGTAAGATGTGAACCGCATTGGTGGTATCAAGCGGGTCTGGAGGAGCGGGGGATACTGCGACAACTGTGGCAGAAGGCTCTTCGGAGGCTTGCTTCGCTTACCTTTTTGGACAATCCTTCTTACCATGCCCAATGGTATGACAGAAAAAACATCGGTTTTTTGACTGATACTGTCTTTGCTCCTCTGGAGAAAGATAGCCTTCAGTGATGCCTGCTTGAGCCTTTTCTTCAGGGGTTTTCTAGGCTTAGATTCCTTACCGCTGGAACTAGAGCTAGGACTGTTGTCTATCTTAGAGTCTTTAGAAGACGAATTACCCTTCCCCTGTTGGGGTTTGGTACTGGACTGTGATGATTGCTTAGGCTTGCCTCCGTTCATCTTCATTTCTTCATTCTGAGCGAGAGTCAAAGCCCGGTCATGTGTACTGGGTTCAAAGTTACGAACTGTGAACCGAATGTTAGGATCCAATCCACGAATGAATTGCTCCATCTTGGCCTATGTAGATAACCCTAACTGATGTGCTAAAGTAATAACCTTTCCGGAAAACTGAAGCACTGAGGATCCGTTCTGTCTGAGTTCATAGAACTCATCTGCCAGACCGGTCATGTACTGGGGCGGGAGAAATCTGTCTTCAGGTCATGGACAAAGATGTCCCAGTCAAAGGCTGTGACACCTGTGGTCGGGTCTATATGAATACTAGACCAATGCTGCCACCAAGTGACTGCCTCACCAGTGAGATGGGGAGCCGCTAAGTGGACTTTATCTTGTGGGTCTGTGATCCTAGCTAATAGAAAATGAGCATTAAATTGATAAATAAATTGATTAACTGATGAATGATCACACTTACCATCATACTTACTGAAGTTTGGTTGATTGCGAATGACAGTGGTTGATGCTGCTGCGGACTGCGGGCTGGTGACACCTATGACTTGGGGAGACTGAGGAGAGCTGTTGATACCTCAAGTGTATGGCCTCCTTTTTCCGTTGGTGCTCGAGTAACATACGTTCTTGATCAAGCTCACGTCGGTGTTCCCGAGCGACGAGTTCAGCCTGACGTCGGTCTTCGTCGATCTTGCGTTGGGCTTCCTCATAGTCTCGTCTATTTGCTTTTCCTTCTTTCCTTCGGGCCTCATCCTCTCTCCTTTGTTGTTCCATCTGAAAGAAGAGGGAGATGTAGTCGGGTGCTGCTAGAGGCGGAGAAGGACGTGCTGCTGCTACCTCCAAGAGTTGGAAACGCTCCATGAGCAGCTGGTTTTGAGCTCTAAGAAGAGCTATGGTGTTTGCTGTAGGCGGAAGAACATGGTCTCCTTCGGGGGAGACGTCTTCCGGCTGATGAGTACTCTCTTTTGTAGACATGATGCTGAAGTCGGTGGTCGTGCTGGAATGCAATCTAACCATCCAAGGATGCCCCCACGCTAGGATACGGTGTGTGTGGACAATCTCAATATGATACCAATGTAATATGCAGCGGAAGTCTTTGTATTGGAAGATCCTATCACACAAATGCTCACACCATCTTCTGTATCCTGAGTTTCGTGAGTTTAGCAAACCACTTTAATACTTCAAACTTTAAAGAGATGAGAGAGAGATATATGAGAACTGTACACCATATTGGGTCCCGAATTATCCACTAAAGGCTCCCCTATCCTGTTAACGAGGTAGTATTTGCTTTATTACTTTAGAGAGAATGACTGTGGACTGTAGATAAGCCAAACGCAAGATCTCGGAGGATCGGAAGCCTGGCTGAACTGTACACGACTGTAGAAACACCTCAATGAACTGATCTCGAGCATATGCACTCTTCCCAAGGGCATGAGGAAGGGCTGCACACCTGAGGCTGAGAAAGGATTGCGGTGGACTCTTCTTAGCTATGTAAATATGCTGTAAATGCTTATGAATGATATGTTACCTTCACCAGATCACTGTTGCATGTATGGATGATGCACAGAAGGCGGGGTACTGCTGTAGGACTGAAACACAATGCTGGAAACTGCTGTAGATCTGCAAACGCAGGACTGGAGTGGACTGAATGGCTGCTGGTGGTGATATGTGCTCAAACGCAGAGGGTAAACTGCTGTCCTGGGGCCTGGCAGGGTACTGTATGCAGGCGCCTAAGGGCTGATGGTCTGAATTGCTGCGTTTAGGGTACAGATGGACTGAACTGCTGCGTTAGAGACTGTGTAACTGCTGGCTACTGAATAGACTGCATGAAGGGGCTGCGTTAAGCTGCAAGGAAGGCTGAAAGCACAAACACAAGCTCCAAAGGCAGGGACCAGTCTAGGCTGAAGGCGGGGAATGCTCTTGGTGCTGAGGATGAAGGCGCCTAGCTCACTGTACACTGAATGGAATAACTAAGCCCTATGAAAGCCTATTTATACTAACTAGGGGCTGGTCAAGTTGGCTGGTCATTTATTTAATAAAGTTTATATTTATAAATGACATTAAATGCTAAATTAATACCATAAAATATGGGAAAAAATATCAGATAAATCCTAGTAAATTCCCTAAGGCTTCTGAGTGTTCTGAATGATGCACAGGCATATGAATGCATGTTATGCAAAATGCATAGTGCTTTCTGATGCAAACCCTAAGGCTTCTACTGACTCTACATGCATGAATGATTCTCTCCAAGTGGGTTAAGGGACTTGACTGACTGACTGACCCGCTAAGGCTGAGGAATGACTTACGTAGCTCGTGCTTGACTTATCCTGGATTGAGGATATACAATGGGGTCACGGCATACAACAAATATCATCCTACTGGGTTCTAATAATGTACAAATGTTGCACTGCTGATGATGAGCCATCTTGTCACCATGCACTGAGTGCAGAGTGCATGTGACACTATCTCCCTCTTTATTTTCAAGTCTCAGTTCAGTTACAGTGCTAGTGTGTGGTTAAGTGTTTGTTTACCGCTCATGAGAGTTTTTGAAGGCCGGTTTCAACTTTCAAGGTTCCATTGCTGGGATAACCTCAACTTTCTCAAGGGGATAAGCTCGTGATCGTTTGCACACAGGCATGTCAGGCAGAGACAAAGATGATATATTCGGCATGAAGCGGTTGGGGGAGAAGACTACCATGTGGAAGTAGAGCAAGGAAACTCACATGATTGAGCCCAAGATGAAGATCACGTGTTTCAATATAAGGTAAAAAGCGTAATGGAAGTAATGGCAGAGTTGATCTAGGATCCAAGGTTTGCTGATACTCTTAAGGCTTCCACTAAAGCAAAGAAGCGAGAACTCACCTGAATCACCCTACTCCTCCACATCCTTATGGACACCCTTCACACCCTGGTTATTTTGGTGGAGGATCGATGTTCTAGTCTATGACAAGACATCCTCCTATGGGTATGCATGGAGGGCATGGGACACTTACAGCCAGGTATGATGGGAGGGGCTTATGGGAGGTGGAGTGCCCAACATTGGATATGGCATGGGATTTCGTTCGGGGAACAGCTTTCTTAGACCACACCCGTATGATAATCTTAAGCCTCTGGGGAAGGCTAAAGATTATAAAGAAGGCGCGGTAAAATTTGAGACTTTCAGTGGAGCCAAGGATAGAATGAGAGCCCTACTTTCAGTCAGCAGTTTGATGTAGCGTTTTCAGGAGGGAACTTCACGGAGGCTTCAAAAGTGCGTAAGGCAGCATCCTTTTTGAAGGGGAATGCTCTGCAATGGTCAACACTACTACATCAGGTGATAGCTCCTGGTACTTGGGTGGAGTTTAAGCAGATCTTCTCATCTTTATGGTTGACATTGACATTTGAGGTGGATGTCATGATCTTTATGGCATGATGGCCTGGCATGGATTCGAGGGATTGTGCAAATTTAGAAGAGTATAACACGAAGTTGTGGGATGCCCTTCTCCTAGTTACTTCAATTCGTGCGGTGCTATTGGTGGAACAAGTGGAGAAGTACTGCTGTGGACTACCCAAGGAACTCAAGGACTATTGCATCAAGACCAGAGTTGATAATATGTTTCAGATTATAGAGAATGCACATACAGAAATTGAGTTACGAAAGCGAATGACCGTGTAAGCTCCCCGAACCCTGCCTGCACCCCTGTGCCTGTGTCGCCTCTGTGCCCCTTCCTTCCTCCGCCTCCCTTTGTCTGCCTCTGTGCTTGCTTCGCCGATTCCTTCCTCCGCCTCCCTTCTGTCCTTTCGCCCCTGCCTCTGCCCGTCATCATTCCTCCGCCTCTTCCCTCTGCGCAGCTAACTTCTCCTCCGCCTCCCATCATTCCTCCTCCATTGGTCGCCCCTGCCTCTTCCTCCCCTTGATTCCTCCGCCTCATCCCTCTGCGCAGCTCATCCCTTCGCCTGTGTGTCCATCTTCTCGTTTTTTTTTAAAAAAAATATTTATTTATTATTTATTTATTTTTATTTTTTACTCCCTCCCTTCCTTTCTTTCGCCTTCTTGCCTGCCTCTTCTCCTTGGTTCGGATTGCTCCTCATCCGGGTTCAAGTCGGCCTTCTTTTTCGATTAGCATCATGGCTAATCATTCTCCCTCGGCCGAGCGAACCATTGTTTTTTCCGAAGACGGACTCGCGGTCCTCTTCGCCGAAATCAAGAAAGACTCCAAAATGACCCTCATTGCCAGAATCTTTGGATCTCACCCTTCCCGTCTCCAGGCTCGAGATTGGGTCCTGGCGGCTCTGCCTTCCAACCTCGCTCCACACTTTCAAGATGTCAGGTTGCTTGGAAGAGGTTTCTTCCAGGTGGATTTTGATTCCGAGGACGTAGCCTCAGAGGTTTTGAAGGGTAGCCCTTTGCCATTGGGCCCAAGGAAGATTTTTTTTCTTCCCTTCTCCAACTATTTTGACCCTGTTGAGGAAGACCGAAGCTGTTTTCCGATTACTCTCAGATTCCCAAGTCTTCCTCACGCATATTGGCCTATGCTAGAGGCCATCGGGTCTGCCTTTGGGCTGGTTCTTCAAGTGCCCTCCCTCCATGCTTTGCCGACATCTTCTGCCCAAGTCGTTACCGTCTCGGTGGATGCTGTCCCCAGGGTCATGGTTCTTGCCCGTGATTGTGAGCTTTTTGAGGACTATGTTTTGCTTCCGGGCCCTAGTGGTCTTTTGAAGCAACGTATGGAGATTGCAGGCAAACCCGATCAATGCCGGGTTTGTCACCAACAGGGTCACTTTGCTCGAGATTGCCTTCGGGCTCGAGGTCGCAGGAGGCCTCGTAAGCGTGCTTCTCAGGCGCCACCTCCATTGGATCCTTCCCTCGCCCGCCCCCCTGGTGCGATTGATGGGAAGACCTCCTCGGATCTTGCACCTCAAATAGATGATGTTTCTGGGCACAGGGATGTATCAGCTCATGCTTCTTTGCAGGGAGATGATATATCAGATCAGGATGATTTTGTTAAGTCCTCTCTACTTGGAGGGGGCGATATGCAGGATGCTCAGCGCAATGGGGACCATGTATTGCAGGATTTTCAACATGATGTCATTGCCCTTGATGCCCCGCAGGGTGCACAGGTTTCTTGTACATATGCAAGTACTGTGTAGGGCCCCGGACAAGGGCATGTCAGTGAACTTTGCCCCATGGATTATCCTGTCCTCCAGCATTATGAGAGGCGTCCTCAGGCTGCCCATCGTCTTCTTAGATCGGGGGTCAAACCCTCTTCTCTTCCGTGAGAATCGTCTCATGGAATGTTCAGGGCCTTGGAGGGCTTCCCACCCATGGTAGAAAGCGCCTTCTAAAGGACCAGCTTCACCCTGTTGTTACAGGAGGGTCTATGGATATACTTTTGTTGCAGGAACACAAATTGGATAGATCTCAGTGTGGCAAAACTGGTAAGATGCTTTCTAGCCACACCTTCTGGTCCTCGGCTGTTGGGACTAGAGGGGGTGTTTGCATTTTAGTGGCAACATCTGTTATGCCTCATGTAATTGGGCACGGTGTTATCATTCCTGCTAGAGCGCAGTGGATCTTGATCATGCATGAGGGTCAGAAATTGGGAATCTTGAATATTTATGCACCTAACGTGAGAGGTGAAAGGGTGGCCTTTTGGGACACCATTACAAATGTCATTCCCCAGGTTGATCATTGGATAGTGGGAGGAGACTTCAATATGGTTGAGCAACCTTCTAACAAGAAGCGTGGACGCAAAGGGGGTTTACACCCTTTGGAGCGAGCCTCGTGGGAGGTTCACGCTCTCTTTCTTTGGCAGGGATTGCTGGATTGAGGATGACTTCCAAAGAAGGCCAAATTCCTTATCTTTCTCTTGGCATAACCGCAGGAGCAGGGTTGAGAGCATCTTTGCACGTCTGGACAGATTTTATGTTAATTACAGATGCTGTGTGTTCTTCCCTGAATGCCCCTTTCTCAAAGGATGAATTCCTTCACGCACTACGTGCTCTTTCCAGTGGTTCATGCCCAGGGGATGATGGTCTTTCTCCCGCCTTCTTTATTCTTTTTTGGGATCATATTGGAGATGCTATCACTCTTACCCTTCAAGAAATGTGGCTGTCGGGTATGATGCCGCCTTACCTCACGGAGGAGCCGATTCACTTTATCCCCAAGAGTGGGAACAAGACTGACATTAAGCAATGGAGGCCCATCACTCTCCTTGGATCTACATATAAGATCTTAGCTAAAGCCTTGAGTATAAGGTTGCAGCCGATTCTCCAAAGGACTATCCATGATACACAGAATGGGTTCCTCCAAGGAAGAAGTATATTTGATAACATCTTTGCTTTCTGGGAAGCTGTCGAGTGGTCAAAGTCTAGTTAGCAGCCTCTTGCCATTCTTTTGCTTGATTTTGAAAAAGCTTATGGCAGAGTGGATTGGGATTTTTTGGCGGGCACTACGGCACTTATGGGGTTTTCCCAAAACTGGATCAAAGGGGTGTCCTGCCTATACAAGGAGGCTCATAGCACTGTCTTAGCTTGTGGGGGGCGCGGCGAGTGTTCTCAGATTTCCCGTTCGGTGTGCGCAACAGTTTGCTCCAGTGCTCTTAAGCATTAAAAGCAAACTTCATCACTGGAGTAGGAGGAAGCTCGACTTGGCCTCTAGAGCTTTGGTGGTTAACCAAGTTTTGCTAGCCACGTCTTGGTTTATTGCTTTGTGTTGGATTTTTCATAAGGGCTGCATTGGCCAGCTTTGTCGCCTTATTCGGAACTTTCTTTGGTCAAGTCTTGATGGAAATGCACACACCAGGGCCAAAGTTGCTTGGGAAACCATTATCAAGCCTAAGCAGGAAGGGGGGATAAATATCATTCACCCCGAGGTGCAATGTAAGGCTTTGCTTTGTAAGCTCTTGTGTTGAAGCCTTTGCAATATGATAAAAGCAGTAGAAGAAACAATCTAACAAGAGCCAGAGGTCGCCACTACTTCAAGGGGGAGGAAATTTTGCATATTTTGGGGAAACAATTGTGAGAATCCATGCAAGTTTATATTACACAGAACGCTCCTCGATGCATGTATTTTCTTCATTATTTCAAGCTTGCTCGTCTGTGGCACAAGCAACTTGACTTAGACTCTTATGCGTGTATCTCCATCACACGCGACTCAGACAATGAAATTATTTGCCCTCCTAATGTTTTGACTCTTATGCTTGCCCGCCGTCTGAGGCACAAGCGACTTGACTTAGAGTCTTATGCGTGTATCTCCATCACACGCGACTCAGACAATGATGTATACATGAAAGTATTGAAGAGTAAAAGATAAATGATAGCTCTCCACCACGTTTTGGATTTTGAGTGACATGACATGATAATTTGTTGACCTCTCTGCCACATTTTGGCTTCAAGGTATTTGCCGATCATTATTAGTTCCACCACATTATATAATGATATCATGATTTCTTTTTGTTGGACTATAGCTTTGTGTTCTACTCGATCTTGTCCTTGAGTTTACCTTGTTTTCCTTGATTCATGGCACTAAGGATAAGGCCATATTGAAACTGGAAGTCGTACACTCGCTCCTGAGGACCCTCCCTCCCCCCCCTCCCGGTCTGGTTTGTTCCGACTGCACCCTATAAGATTCCTTCCTCCAACTTTTGAGATGTAAAGGCGTAAAAACCTCCCCTTCAATCTCTGTAATCATCGCGATCGAGGCCGCCGTTGCTTGCATTTCATTCTCCAAAGCGGATCTTCAAGTTCTCGCCACGATTGTTGCCTCACTTGAGGCCGCCTCCACCTTGGTCTGCAAACTTGTTGGTAGCCACTCTGTGCGCAGACAACTCCGGGATCTTCTACAGGCCAGCCTCATTGGCAAGCCTGCAAAGATCACCAATATTCACCCTCTGGGGCATGGATACTACCAGGTGGAATTCAACTCGCCATTGGTGTCAGATTGTGTCATGGAGCTCAGCCTTGCATTGCGTACGGCGCACGCCTTCTTTGCAGAGTTGCAATACGGTTTCGATCCAGCGTTTGACCCACTAGCTGGCGTTTCGAGCTTCTCAGTGGCAGTTTGTTTCCCAGGCCTTAGGAAGGAGTACCTTCTTCTCCCGGTGATTGCTGGTGCCATCAAGAGAGTGATGGAGTCCCCCCCACTACTGCCTCGGCCCTTGCGCGGCAGCTAGGATTCCGTCCATCTGCATCTGTGGGGCCTCGCCAGAATCTATACCGCATTGTATATCTATTCATAGCCCTCGAGGTGACCCCATACACCAACGCATGGAGTCTTCAAGCTTGCCTGGGAGCCTTTGCTTCTCGAGATTGGATAGGAGGAGCACCGGCCCCAACCTCTCTAGACTTGACAGGTTTTATGTTGATGAATGGGCTTGCAATCGAGGGGGTATGATTGGTATCTTAGCAAGCACTTCATTCTTTGATCATGCCCCTGTTATTCTGTCTTTAGAGGACCCCTGGAGGCATGACAGGTGTGAGCTAGAGGATTCGGGACAGTCTCATTCAGGACCCCAAGACATGCAACAAGATAGAGCAGATATAGGCGGGTTTGCAGTTTTTTTAAGGCTCTGCTGCGTACACATTGGATGAGGGCTTAGGGGAGATTAGCAGTTCCCTGTAACAGGCAGCCCAGAGCCGATTGCAGGGTTTCCGAGAGCAAGGGAGGAGTCTGAGGAGTTGTCTTGCCTCTTTACAACAGCTTCAAGAGAGGTCCCCTGATAGCCAGTGGATCAAGTCAGCTACATGCCGCTCGCAAAGAGATTAGATCCATAGAGGAGAGGAGGGTGGAGTACAGGTATCACACCATGGCCTCTTTCTCGACTCAAGCTAGCGACAGAGTCACATGGGATTTCTTCGAGATAGCCGACCCCCACAGGAGGAGAGACGGTATTCACAGGTTGCGTGGCTAGGATGGAGCTATTGTTTCAGATCCCCCCAAGGTGAGAGCCATCGCCACAAACTTTTTTTGATCTCACCTAGTATCTCCACAGGTGGTGGACACACGCAAGAGGGTCTGACGGCATACGAGGGAGGTGGTTCCCCCTTCTCTTCGGTCATTCTTATTGATACCATTTACTGCTGTGGAGTTGGTGGAGGCATTCACAGCACTTGCCAGGGGCAAATGCCCAAGGGCGGACGAGCTTCCAATCTCCTTCTTTCTTCGCCATTGGGACCTCATGGAAGGTGGCCTTCAAGCTGCCTTCAATGAGATTATGATCACAAGTGCCATGCCAGAGAGGCTCTCAGAGGGCTTGATTCACTTGATTCCCAAGGAGGGTGGTAATTGACTGGAGATCCGGCAATGGAGACCCTTCACTCTTCTAAGGACAGCCTATAAGATCTTGGCTAAGGCATCAACAAGAGACTTCAGCCTTTTCTCCCAGACTTGATCCACGACAGACTGACACTCAGACTGGCTTTGTTTAGGATCGGAGCATTCTGGACAACATCTTCTTTACCTTCTAGCTTCGGCCAGGATGCGGCACCAAGACCTCATTGTGCTACTCCTAGACTTTGAGAAAGCTTATGACAGGGTGAATTGGAGCTTTCTGGAGGGCACAATGAGCCCGATGGAAATCCCCATGGAGTGAATTCGTGGAGTCTCAGGACTTTACTTAGCCTCACACAGCCAAGTTCTCATCCAAGGAGCCCGTGGCGACAGATTCCCCCTCTCCTGCTCTGTTAGACAAGGCTGTCTTCTGGCACCTTACCTCTTTCTATTCGTCGCCGAATGAGTAGTTTTCTCTCCGCCCAAGAGACCGGGCTTCAAGGATTGCTTCTTCCCCTCCACATGCAAGAGGAGCTGCTGGACTCGGAGTTTGCAAACGACACAGCAACTTTCCTCGCCAGAGATGTGGGGATTCTCCAGAGATTTGCGGAGGCGATCGAGATTTTCTGCCACGCATCAAGAGCACAAATCAACTGGCACAAGTCGTGTGGTTTTTGAGTAGGCTCAACACCCGCCCCGACTTGGCGACCAGTTGAGGCTTTCCAATGGATCCCGATGGGCACTCTAGTTCGTTATCTCAGTTGCCAACTTGGCATTGATATCTCTCCTGAGAAGCAGCTCACCCCGCTTCTTGTGAGTATTCGGAAGAAGCTTCTTTACTGGAGCTCGGCAAGACTCTCCCTGGCAGGCGCGGTGGTGGTGGCGAACCCGAGAGGGGCCTGACAAGGATCCGGGGTAGAGATAGGCTCAGCACCGACATCGACTCAGCTATCCCTCAAGAGTGGCTGACTCCCCTAGACCCGACCTCCCCACTGTGGCTAGGCTGTTTACCAGACATGATATCCTCGTGGCGGTCCACAAAGCAGATGAGAACAGTGGTCTGCGCACTTTTTCTATTGATCCCATGGCAAACTAGAGAGATCTGAGCTTCCCTTGGAGGATTTCAGTGGCTGCACCTTGCAGAGGATGAGGGTGATTGGTTTTCGAGCACAAGAATGGCACATTGATCCAACAGTGACCAAGGAGAGATTATGGCGGCTAAGGATATGGGAGTGCCGACGCCTTCAGTGGGACCCAGGAGAGTGGACTTGGCATGATTCAATGGATCAGGAGGAGACCCTCATGCCCCCTTCTTTGCATATACTGCACGGCTAGGCCGCAGGATCCAGATGCCTAAGATAGACAGCACACCGGCACCAGCAGCACATTGGCAATCTCAAGGCCTCTCACAACGTTTCCTTTAAGATTTCTAGAAGAGATTGTGGGACAGCTTTCGGCCTAGAAAGATCAGCCTCTTTCTTTGGTTGATGGCACATAAGAATTTGGTGATCAGTACTTGGCTGGCAGTTGGAGGTCAACCAACAGCTTGCCCGAGATGTGGCTACCCCCAGGAGTCTCAAAGACATTGCCTTTGGGATTGCCTAAAGGCTCAGCAGATTTGGCAACGGATTCTCCGCATCTTTGCTATGGACAGGACACCGACCCGGATCATTACATGGGGCACTCACTTGGGCCACAGAGGCTGGAGTGGGATGGGGAAGGACTAGGCCTTCAAGTCTCTCACCATTGTATTGCAGCAGTACCAGTCACAGCCCCACCTATAAGCGACTAGTGGCCAAGCTCATGCGAGAGATGGAAGATTTGCAGTAGCATAGCAGCCTGGCACATTTGGCGTGCTAGATGCAGCGAGGCTATCAAGGGTACCCACACTCTGCCAGCTGAGACCATCAAGAGCATATGGCTTGATATCATTCACACACTCCGTGGTCAGTGGGGGAAGCTACAGGGAGGTTCTAACAACCGCAGAAGCAGCGGGAAGCTTTCTTGAGACTTTGGTGGCCTGGCCCATTCCTCATAGAGAGGCGCGGTGACCCCATTTGGCATTACAGACCACCTGTGTGGTTGTTCGCCCCCACCCCCCCCCCCATGAGATAGCCTTCTCCTCACAGAGCAACCAGCCGGAGGAGAAGCGTCTCTTCCCCTTATGATCATTAGATTCCCGCCCTTAAATGAGGCGAGTTTGTATTTAGCCCTTCGTGGCTGTTTTTCTATAATTAATTGAAGGATCTCTCCCAGAAAAAAATAAAGAACAGCACAAAGACTGCTTTATCTCACGAACGTACTCTGTTGTGAAAGTTATTTTTCCCCAAAATTTTCAAGCCTCACTTTGCATGCATCTATCCCAGAAAAGCAGGGCAGACTGCTTCCCCAGTAAAAATAGGTTTCCCGCAGATACATGTAACAATCATATTGTGACCATATGCCTAGCCCTGCATTCTCATGTAGCTTGACACAAACCCACACTAAAGGCAAAACATTACATGCCCTCATGATGTAAGGCAACATTTAATAATCGTTTACTTTTGGCCAATATTCATTGCTTATTCTTAGGTTGTCATTTTGTTGGGGGCTAAAGCATAACCATGACAACATAGAGATACAGCCATGGCAAGAAACAGCCAAAAAATCCATGCTCCCAGCTTGTATAGCAAAACAATGTCATGCAAGAGGTTTCCCTTGGCTCGTACAATATAACATCTTTAAAATTGCTGAATGTTTATCCATTGACTAGATAAAAGCAGCAAAAGGTACCTTTACTATAGCATCACTGAGTTTTGAGAACGCTTCCACTAGCAAAAAGTCAGAAAGTGTCTGCAGCATTCCAATTTACAAACTTAAATGTTGAGCTGTTAAGACTCTGGTATGTTTTGAGAAATAGTTCACAATTTAATCCCACCTGAGGTGTAGACGCAGCATAAGACGAAAGCCTCTCCATCAGTTGTGACATAACTGTTTTGACATCTACTGTTGCCTGCATCACCCAAAGATAACAATCATATTTATTTTACTTATTTTTGAGGTGAAAAGAAAAAGATAATTACACACCCCGAAATCCTAAAGACAGAAGCCTGTCATGTACCTGAAGCTGAGAGCAAGCATCAAGAAGGGTTTCCAATGTTTGTAGATGGTACTCATCAGGAAAGACCTGAATAATGCAATCCATGAGGTAATATTGGGCAAGCTCATCCTTGCAGTTGACTACCTGAAAAACAAAATCAAGGTGATCAGTCTTCCAATGTTTGTAGATGGTAAAGACCTGAATAATGCAATCCATGAGGTAATACTGGGCAAGCTCATCCTTGCAGTTGACTACCTGAAAAAAAAAATCCTGCTGATCAGTCTTCAATGATGCAAACTTGCCTCGTCATTAGCTAGAAACTCCAAAAATATAAAGCATATTTGGTTAAGAAGGGTTCACATTATTAATTTACCTGCTCCAAAACACGAGGAAGGACTACATCTCTATACATGTCAAGGTCAACACCTTCCAATTGACTCAGTACATGTAGATTTTTGCCCACCTGAAAGAAATAAGCTACAAGATGAATACCTACCATTTATCCATGTGTGTATCAGCACGTGTGCATGCGTGCGTGCGCGCACTCGTGTGTGTGTGTGTGTGTGTGTGTGTGTGTGTGTGTTGTCGACTTGCTCGCCTGCTCCCTCGACTGGCTCGCCTGCTCGTGTGAGAGCACGTGTGGTGAGGTGCTTGTCCCAGGACTGTATCGGCCCTGTGGCCTACACTGTGTCGGCCTTGCAGTAATCTATGCGACCTTCTGAGGCTACCCAGATGCTCTTTTTTCTCATCGCCAATCTGCTCTTCTTCATCTCTTCCACGACCTGTGTGCGTGTATAGGAGTGTGTGTGTGTGTGTGTGTGTGTGCGTGTGTGCTGTGCCTCGCTACAGGTCTATTTTTTCCCTTCTGTATAAGTCGCTTCAGGTCTCTGTTTTTCCTCTCCTTGTAAGATTGCATTCCAATAGTGCTGTCCCCCCTTTTTTTCCTGATCTGTGTCTTCCTGCTGAATCGAATAGTCCCGATGGCAGAATCAAGCAAGTATTATGTCAAGAGAGCTCTTTCTCCTGAACCTAAAAGACAATCAAGGGAATCTCTGCCCCCCATAGCTCCTTCATCTGAAGATGCTTCCTATGTGTTTGACATGTTGAATGAGGATTTTCAACAAAGTAGAAGAGAATGGATACTACCTGCTCCGGAACTCACTTACAAGATGAAGTTGCCTTCTCTTGTGCATCCTCTGAAGAAGCTCTCTCAAACTGCAGTCATCATCTTTTTTCCAGGTAAAATACCCTCGGCTAATGATGTGGGACAATGGGTGAATTCTCTCCTAGGTGGATGCTATGTAGAAGGAGTCTATTTTGCCTCCAGAGGATTTTATGAAGTTCATCTCTTGGATGCATTGACAAAACAAAAGATGCTAGAAATGTCCCCTTTATTTTTTGGTCGTCAAATGGTGCACGTCATGCCCTGGTCTCCTAATAAGGATTATCAGAATCTCATCAAACATCACTGCCCTGTATGGGTTCAAGTCGTTGATTTCCCAGATTACATGAGAACAGAGCTTCCAGGCTTAGAAGTTAGCGATGACATTGGGACAAGTGATTTGTCCCCCTCGTCCCACAGGTAACAAAAATCGTTTTTGCATTTTATGGGATAATGATAGACCAACCCCCTCTTCTATTGCAGTTGAGATTGAGGGTGTTAATTTGGGAAAGAAATATTTCACTTTGAAATGGGGCATTTTTGCTGGAGCTTGTTTCTCTTGTCACAAGTTCAGGCATCTAGCTTCGGAGTGTCCCTCAATCCTTCATCCGCCTCCCCCAGCTGCCATTCCTCCGCCATCTAATAAAGGAGGTCAAAGGACTTATGTGGAAAAGATTGAAGCTAAAGGAGCAAAGCCTTCACTTCCTACAGGGAACCAAGCCAATTTAGCCCAAAATAAGGATAAAGGAAAAAGCAAGCTAGTGGAAAATAATTCATCTTCTCACGAGGGTTGGCAGAATGCAAAGAAGACGGTGCCTCTCAAACAAAGACCTCTCCAATCTCGCAATTGGGATGCTTCAGCTCCATCTCCTGGTCAACCTTCTACCTCTTCGGACAGCCCCATCTCAAAAGCATGGGTCAATGCAGTTAAGAAGGGTATTCCACTTTGTGAAGAAGATGATTTAGTCAGGGAATTGGATTTTGAGGGTCAGCAAGACCCTGTGGCAATGGCAGAGGCTTGATGCCTCCCTTTCTCTTTGAGGACTGCTCATCTCTTGTACATATTTTCATGCGTACTTCTCTTAAATGTTTTTCTTATAATATACAGGGCTTCTGCAATCAGCACAAATGGAGACTCCTACGGCATTATATAAACAATACTCATCCTGATGTTGTGTGTCTGCAAGAGCATAATCAGCATTCTTTTGCTGGCTAGCATGGGTTCTTTTCAGGCTATGATATATTTTATGCAGGATCTGGACAATTCTCTGGGCTGTGCATTTTAGCCAGACATGATCTGCAGCCCTGTGTAGCATTTAATGATCCTTGTGGCCGATGGATGATTATCCAATGCATGATCAATGGAGAGATTTTTGAAATAGGCTCCTTGTATGCCTCTCAAATTTCAGCTTCCAGAGCTCAAATGTGGGACTCCATTAACCAATATCCTTGGTCTTCAAATGCTCTACTTTGTGGTGATTTTAATAATTCCCCTCACTGGAAGGACAATACCACACATAAATCCCATATGATTCCCTCTGAAATCCAACGATGGGAACATATAACTTCTTCTCTTCATACTGCAGATTTATGGACAGCAACTCGCCCTTCGGTTTTGGGATTCACATATCATCATAATGCTTTTACAGAATATTGGGCCAGGCTTGATAGATGGTATCTTATTCATGCTCAGCAATATGATGATTATACATGTCAAATGTGGACTGATTATTCTCAACAACTATCTGATCATACTCCACTTTGGCTCAACCTTTCTTTTGGTATGCCTCTGGACGACATTCAGCTCTCTTTAGTCAGACACTTGCAGGTTAATCAATTATATCTTTCTCATGAAAAATTCCAGCAAATGATCAGATTGGCTTGTAAGCCATTGTTAGCTCATGCTCAGGAGGATCTGGATTTTGCTTGGAACTCCTTTGTACATCGTATTCAAAATGTCATTAAGGAATATGGAAGATGGTACATGGCAGAAACCAGACAGCATATCCAGTGGGCAAAATCATACAAGCAGTCCTTGGTACAGATTAGCCATCAAAGGTCTCTTTCTGCTTCTGAACAGAATTCATTGTCTTGTGCTTCTTCCATAATTGATGCTAATGATAAACGCAAGCTTTCCAAATGGCAGACAAGGGCTAGAGTTAAACCTATGCTGGATAAGAGCTGCTCCTCGAAATCTTTCTTTCGAAATTTACACACGTATAGACAAAGTCAATCTATCATGAGAGTCAGGAAATCGGATGGTCTTTGGACCCAGACTTTATCTCAGCTAGAAAAACAATGTCTGGATCATTTTCGGCTTCTTTTTTCTCTACCATCTTCTTCTACATCTCAGGCTGCATTGGCTCGGAGCAGATTTATTGAGCTTGTTTCTCCTATTGTTTCTTTGCAAAAAGCTTCAATGCTGGAAATGTCCTTTTCGGATACAGAATTGGATGAAGCCCTCAAGCATTTGGGTAAACATAAATCCCCAGGTTGGGATGGTTTGACAGTTGAATTTTTTGTAGCCTTCTGGGCTGAATTGAAGGGTCCAATCTTGAAGCTCGTTAATGTAGCCTGGCAGCATCAACATCTTCCCTCAGCTTGGAAGCATGGTCTGGTTAAGCTTCTGCCCAAAAAACCTCTGTGTGAAACAATGGATGACTGGAGGCCTATCACTTTGATGCCTGTTATATATAAACTTATTGCTAAAATGCTGGTACACCGGATAAAGGATATCCTTCATGATGGACTTCATCCCAGGCAATATGGTTTTGTTCCAAGAAGGCATATACATGATAATATCTCCAATACTCTCATTGCAATGGAATATGCAAAATACTCTGCTCAAGATGTCTTGGTCATGCAGGTGGATGTGGCAAAGGCATTTGATACGGTGCAGTGGGATTATGTTTCTCAAATCATGTCTAAACTTGGTTTTGGGCCAAAGCTAGTTAATGTCATATATTGGCTTTACTCAGATTCCACTGCTCAATGCTTTATAGGGAAACATTTGTCTGAGTCTTGGACTCTAGAACGATCAGTTCGACAGGGATGCCCTCTCAGTACTCTGTTCTATGCTATTGCTTCGCATCCTTTGCTTCTTTACATGGATCATCTGGTTGATACTAGACAGTTAGAGGGGCTTCAGATTTCTGGTTCACGGCCTTTCATTGCACAGGCTTATGCAAATGATTCATTCTTCATGCCAAAGAACAATCCTTTGGAGCTTCGTCTATTGATGGATACTCTTTCAGATTTTGGGTTGGCAGCTGGTTTAAAAATTAATTTCCAGAAATCAAAACTCTTACCTCTCAAGCATTGTGATTGGCATGCTATCCTGTGGCCCGGCCAGATTATTTATCCGGAAAGCATAGTAAGACACTTGGGCTATCCCATTGGCTGGAAAATCAGAAATAAGCAACAAATATCTTGGGTGCTAAACAAAATTAAGGACAAATTAGAATATTGGAAGATCTCCACTTGGCCATTACATGTACGGCTTCGAATTGTTCAGTCCATTGTTCTGGCTTATGTCCAATTCTACCTTCCTCTATTACATTGGTCATCTCGAGATCTTTCTTCTTTTATGTCTCAAGCCATGGAGATTTTTTGGAAAACTAAGCTTCATAAAAAAGCTTTAAGGTTGCTCAAAATGGACCTGCTTTGCTCGCCAAAAATGCATGGTGGTTTGAATATTATAAACATCAAATTTCATGTGCTGGCAAGAAAGATCACTATGCTCAAAACCTTTTTTCAACAAGAACAGCCTTGGTCTATCATGTTGGCAATTCTGTGTGGTCGGATGCGCACAAATGCTTATGGTCGCTGGTTGGTTGATCCATCGGAAGTAGTGCTTGGCAAATTTCAAGGTAAAATCCCTGGTTGTCCATTTTCTACTTCCTTTATTCAGGATTGGAAGAAAGTGCTCTCCCGCATCAAATGGTCTCCCCATCCTGCTTCTATAGCTTCCTCGCTTCGAATGGAAAGCATAAATTGGAGTGCTGTTTTTTACTCTCCCCTTGCTGTACAACAACCAATCAGAGCTTACAATCTTATGAAATTGGGCATCCGGTTCATTGATGACGTAGTGGATACTACAGGGCAAATTCTTTCTTTTCCGGCAGCTTGCCAACAATACAATCTTGGGATGCATCATAGATCTATATGGAAAGCTATTGCAGATCTCTTACACCCTTTCATTCCGATTCCAACATTGCATGTAACAGACAGGCTTCAAGATTGGCATCTTCAGTCTTCAGGCTCAAGATTATCCTCTCAATCTTTGCATCTATTGACTTCTATACAGGCTTATCGATTGATATTACCTCCTCCATGGATTGCTCAGCATGCTAATTCTCTTTGGCATCTGGATAAGTCTTTAGCTTGGTGGAAAGCAAAACTGACATTGATATGGAAGTTGAAAATGCCATTGAAACAGAGACTCTTTCTCTGGAGATGCATTGTCGGTATTTTTCCAGTGGGAGTGAAATTGGCTCAAAGAAGGATTGCCTCTCCTATTTGTCCAAGATGTCATCATACTACTGAGAGTGTTCCGCATTTATTGTGGTCTTGTTCATATTCCAGAATCCTTCTGGACAAGATCTCCTATTTTTTATCTCTCAAATTTCCTGCACACAGGTTCTACAAGTTTTTCTGGATGTTTGGCACCTTATCAGCTTCTTTGTCACAGTATTCTCTTTTCTTCCATTGGATCAGATACTGGGCCTTATGGACCCTCTGGCTACAGCGAAATCATACATATCTGAATTCACCCCTTCAGCACCCTTATGAGTTCTTCCGAGCCTCGTTGCGGCAGTCCTTATATGATGCCGTGCATGAGGGAGATTTGGATGTTTCTTGTGTTCAGCTTTTCTTTTACTGTTTCTGATGGATAGGGCATAGGCTCTTTTCTTGAGCACTGCCCTGCTCTTGCATAGAACTTTTTTACTGCTGTTTTTAAGTTCTAGGGTTTAGACATCCTCCTGATGCCAAACCCTTTTGTACATTCATGATATAATGCAATTTTAACTAGTTTTACCAAAAAAAAAAAGTAAGTGTGTGTGTGTACAAAAATTTTTCCATACATTCTGGGATCTTATGAAAGGCACTATCCTTTCCATGATAAATCATTGTTGGGACATAGGGATGCTACTGTCTTCTTGGAAGAAAGGACTTGTCAAGCTTGTGCCTAAAAAACAATTGTGTGAAATGATTTTTGATTGGCGACCTATTACTTTAATGCCTGTCATACACAAACTCATCACAAAAATGCTAGTCACTCGAGTTAAAGGCATATTACATAAAGGATTGCATCCTGCACATTATGTTTTTGTACCACGAAGGCATATAAATGACAACATTGCAAATGCATATATTGGCATTGAATATGCCAAAATACACAAAACAAGATGTCATTATCATTCAGGTGGATATTGCCAACGCTTTTGATATGGTACATTGGGACTACATTTCACAAGTGATGAACAAAACGGGTTCTGGACCAAAGATGTGAAATATTATCTACTAGTTGTATGCTAAAGGATCAGCAAAATGCATGTTGGAAGGAGATCTCTCTACTCCCTGGAAACTAGGAAAATCAGTATGTCAGGGCTGCCCACTTACTTAGTTCATTGTTATATGCAATTGCTACCCATCCTATGCTCTTGTATATGGACAAGCTGGTTGCAGATGGTAATCTCCATGGCCTAGCAATGCGTGGTGGCTCACAATTTCTCATACAAGCATATGTTGATGATTCCTCCTTTTTTCCTAAAAATAGCCTTGCTGATATGAAAGCACTTATGGATGCATTGTCTCTTTTTGGACTGGCTGCAGGATTACATGTCAAACTTCGCAAAATCCAAATTGCTTGTATTGAATGCATACTCTTGACATGAGATATACCTACATTATCATGTATTGGCCAGAGAAGCCACTATGATTGTTGATTTTCTGCAACAAAAACAACCATGGGCAATTTTGCTAGCCACATTATGTGCAAATCATGAGACATTGGCATTTGGCAACTGGATCCCTACACACTGGGACATTATTCTTGGACTTTTTAATGGTAAAATACCTGGTTGTCCGTATTCCACTAGGCTTATTCAGGATTGGAAATGGATTCTATCACACTTGAATTGGTCTGGGAGAAATGTTGACACTGGAAACTCCTTGGCTTTGGAAAGTATACACTAAAGCAGAGTCTTTGAGGAACCACTAGCATTATTGGAACCTTTAAAGGCTTATTTTATCCACCAAAGGTATTCGATATGTACGGGATGTTATAGATGCGAATGGAAAAGTTCTCGCCATTCCTCAAGCAAATCATCAATATGATTTGGGCATGCACCATAGACCAACATGGCAAGAGATCATGCGGATAATGCAGTCTATACAATCCGTTCCTCTCTTTAATGCACAAGACAGGCTGATGGATTGGAAATTAGATAGACAAATGTCTAGTTATAAGCCTATTCCATTTGTGCACTTGACTACAACCAAAGCATATAAGTTGATTATTCCTCCCCCATGGATTGCTGAGCATGCTAACCAACTCTGGTAGACATCTAAACCATTGTGTTGGTGGAAAACATGCCTTAATAACATTTGGAAAAATAAACTCCCTTTAAAACAAAGAGTCTTCTTGTGAAGATGCCTAGTTGGGGTGCTTCCTGGTAGTACACTACTGGCCAAGAAACACATTGCTTCATCACACCGTTATAGGTTCTATCATGCATGAGAAACGGTGACTCATTTGCTTTGGAACTGTCCATCTTCTCGTGTTCTTCTTGAGAGGCTTTCTACATATTTGTCTGTGTGTGTGCGCAGGCGCGCATGCGCATGTGTCGATCAAGGGTGTTCCTATAGAGCGCCCTCTGTTTTTCTAACACACGAGCAACCTCTGTTTTTTTTTTATGCGTAGCCGTGTGCGATCGTGCAGGAACGTGCGTGTGTGTGCGTGCATGCTGGCTACTCGTTGATGAGTTATTGGGTTATTGTGTGAACACGCCTCTTCGCCCTTGTGTGCGCGCGCGCAACCTACTGCTCTGTTGCGATTTGCGTTTTTGTGCGACCTGTAGCTTGTGCAATTGTTACTAAGTGTGTGTAAATGTGTGTGTGTGTCTCTGTGAGAGAGAGAGAGAGTCTCAGCTTCACTTGTCACCTGAGAGAGAGAGAGAGAGAGAGAGAGAGAGAGAGAGAGTCTCAGCTTCACTTGTCACCTGCCGCCTACCTTCGCTACTCGCTGGCCGACTTCCCTTGCTATTCGCCTTCCTAGCCTCTCGTCATCGCTGCTTTTTTGTTAATTTTGTGTTTCGAACACCTACTGTCTAGCGCCTGCTTTCAGCTCAACTGTCTCCTCCTTTCTTCTAGCAGTGAAGACATGGCCTCTTCTTCGAATGGTGTTGCTGCAGATAAAGTGTATGCTCGACGCGACCCTTCTGTGGAACCGAAACGTAGACAAATTGCTACTTTGAGCAACAACCCTACACTTATGGATGATGCCAACGAGAATCTTGCACCTCATGTCAGCCCTCATGCGCAATATGTCTATGATGTGCTTCATGATGAGCTGGGACAAGCCCATACCGACCTTCACTTACAAGATTGCTTTGCCATCCATTGTCTCTCCTGTCAAAAAGTACTCAGAGAATGCCGTCATTATATTTTTCCCAGGGAAAATGCCATCAACGGATGATGTTGCAAAATGGATTAAAGCTGCATTGCAGGGACATGTGGTTGAGGGAATATATTTTGCTGTGTCGGGATTCTCTGAGGTGCTCCTTACTGAGCCTAAGCATCGGAATGTATTACTCGAGGCATCGCCTTTGATGTTTGGCATGCAGATGGTGCATGTGTTAACGTGGTCCCCTACGAAAGACTATCAGGGTCTTATGTGTCATAGCTGTCCGGTGTGGGTGGAGGTGGTTAACCTCACTAAATATATGCGGAAAGATCTCCCTTTCATTGCTGCCTCTCTTGGCAAGGTGGTTTGTTCTCCTCGTCGGAGAGGGAGTCGCAACAGCTTTTGTATCTTGTGGTACACAGATACTATAGAGGTTGAGAATGTAAACATGGATGCTAAGTATTTTGAGCTCAAATGGGGTGTATTTGCGGGTGCCTGCTACAGATGTCACAAGTTTGGTCATGTGTCTGCGAAATGCCCACTGTTGTTGCATCAGCCTCCCCCAGTGGCAGTACCGCAGTCTGATTTGCCTGCATCTAACAGAGTGTTTAATGATGTGTCTATAAATGCAAAGGGCACAGGCAAAACAGGGAATGCATGTGCTCCTGTGCAACAGTCCCCACCAATGAAAAATATAAAAGAGACTGCTAAAGAGAAAGTGAAAGACAAGGTGCAGCAAGATGGATGGCAAACCCCAAAGAAATCGGCATGTGCTTCCATGAGGCCTCAATTATCAAAAGCATGGGATGAGTGTGAGGTTGCATCAGGTCAATCTGCAACACTCCGTGCTGTAAATGTTGTCGGTGTGGATGTTTCTAGTCATCCTGGCTATGATATGATGGATTATCTGGCACATGATGCCTGATAATTTTCTCTTTTGACTTACATCTACTGCAGTTTATTTCCTTCAAGTATATACCTCTTAAATGCATGTCATACAATGTCCACGGTCTCTATGATCCTCAAAAATGGAGGCTCTTTTGGCATTATGTATATAAAAAACAGCCGCATATTGTGTGTTTACAAGAGCACAATCAACATATGTTTGTTGGCAAACATGGGCATTTTGCAGATTATGACATTTATGCTGGATGTGATGGATATTCTGGTACTTTGATGATGGCCAAACATGAACTGAATCCATGTCTTGCTTTCACACATTCTGGTGGAAGATGGATGGCGGTTCAATGTCTCTTGCATGGGGAAATATATGAATTTGCATCGGTCTATGCACCTTAGAACTCAGCTCAGAGAGCACAATTGTGGTTGGAGAGTGCAACTTATCCATGGTTACGCAATGCTTTCCTTTGCAAAGATTTTAACAATGCTCCAAATCATGATGATAACACGACGCATAGATCGGGCATGCTGAATAGGGAACGCAACTCATGGGCTGATATGCTATCTTGCATCAATGCTTCTGATATCTGGGTATTATCCAAACCTCATGACAAAGGATATACTTTCAATCATAATGCGCATTCTCATTATTGAGGGAGATTAGACCGGTGGTACCTGCTAAATGTTGACATGCATGATGACTTCACATGTGACATGTGGGTGGACCACTCCATGACTCTTTCGGATCATGCACCCCTTTGGTTGGGACTTTATTTTGGTATGAATACGTATGCATGTAGATTGCCTATGCAAAAAATTCTTATTGTTCACAAAAGCTACTTGGAGCACCAACAGTTTGCTGACATGGTAAAGCATGCAATCCGCCCTTTGCTCCCTCAACCTTGTACAGACTCAGCAAATTAGAGGAGTTAACACTGTGGTGTTCTTGGGACACAAGGCTGTGTAACCTCTATGCTAAGAGGTCCTGAGGATTGTCAGATTGGACTTGCAAACATACGAGCCATGGATGGCCATGTTGTAATCATCTGAATCTTTTCCATTGAAATTGAATAAAGAAATACCGAAAGGGACGCCAAGCTTTGGGGCCAACAGGTGTCGTTCTCTTTCTTGTTTTGGAGCACTCTAGCTCCTGTTTATTTGTTTATTGTCTGGACTACAATTGGATTGGGTGACTGCTAGTCTACCGCACTTTGGTTTCTACCAGAGGCCGGTTTCAAGGTTCCGTTGCCGGGACAATCATCAACTTTCTTAAGGGGGTGAGCTTGTGGTTGTCTCGAGGAAAGCCATTGCCAAAAATTTCAGCAAGATGTCAAACACAGAAGATGACTATTTTTATGATGATGAGGAAGAGCAGGAGACCACTCCTGAGAGAACTAAATCTGAGGATGTACTTGCAAGAGAATAGGCTGCAGAAGATGCATGTTATGAGGATGTAACGCAGCTAGAACACATGCCAGGTCAAGAGGAAGATGATACCCAATTTAAAGCTCGTTTGTTGGCAGGGGCAGTGGATGTGTATATGTAGCTTACACAAAGTGAGAAGTTTCAAGGGGTAGCAATCTTGTGAGGCCACTTCCTTACGATAATCTAACGCCTATGGGTGAGGCGAAGGATTATAAGAAAGGGGGAGCTGGAGTGAAATTTGACACATTCAGTGGGGCCAAAGACGAGCTCAAGGCACTTACCTTTTTACAGCAGTTTGATGCTGCTTTTTCTGGTGGAAATTACACAAAATCCTCTAAAGTGAGAAACACAGCGACTTTTCTCAAGGGCAATGCATTGCAGTGGTGGTCCACTCTTCTTTTGCAGGGCATAGCACCATCTACTTGGGTATAGTTTAAACAGGTTTTCTCTTCCATGTGGCTCACATCTACATTTGAGGTGGATGTAATGACAGCATGGCACAAGTTGGATGCATCGAAATGTGAGAATCTTGAGGATTATAATAAGAAGTTTTGGGTAGCTTTACTCCCAGTTACTTCTTATCGTGCAGTGCCATTGTCTGTGCAGTTTGAGAAGTATTGTTGTGGGTTGCCCAAGGAAGTGCGTGATTATTGCATAAAGACTCGAGTAACAAATATGTCGCAGATGATAGAGAGTGCCATGACGGCAAATGCGTTACTCACTGGAGTCTCATCTGGATTTAGGGGCAGCAAAAGCACAAGCAAGAAAACTGAAAAGTCAAGGCATGCTTCTCGTGATGCAACAGTGCCTGCAGAGAACCGGTATAAGAAGTTATTAATGCCCAAGAGAACTCTTGAGACGAGACAGGCTTTGATGGATGCTAAGAAGTGTTTTTTCTGTACTGAGGAAGGACATATGTCTTTCAATTGTCCCAAGCAAAAGTCCCAAAAGGACTCTGACACTTAAGGGAAGCCCAAGTCTAAGAAAGCCAAGCCTTCTACAGGGTTAGTTCCTGATCTTGTTGGGGAACAGCCAGGTGGTGTGGAGACTGAGATGTGCAGGGCATGGGGCAAAGTTAGAGATATGAATGCCTTGATTTTCTTTGACACAGGTGCTAGAGCCAACTTTATCTCACCAGATTTGGCTGGCAGATTGGGAATCCGCACAAAGAAGATGGGGCCTTTGTATGAGGCTAATATGGCTTGTCTTGGGTATGCAGAACCCGTTACCCCTATTATCGGGAAGCTGAGGCTTCGTATGCAAGGTTATGTGGACAGTGAGGAGTTCTATATCATGCCACTTGATGGGTGTGATGTTTTGTTGGGTATGCCATGGTGTCATAGAGTACATGCGGTGGTGGATACGTATAACAAGAAGATTACTTTGACTCATAGAGGAAAAGAGCGAATTTTCGATGTAAAGCTTAAAGGAAAATCTGTTCCTATTGTATCGGCTTCTGCCATTTCATTAGTAATGAAAAAGCATCTTTCCGCGTACTTGGTTTTTGTAAAGGATGCAAAAGATGATGAGTCTAAATCTAATTTGTCTATGTTAGATAAAGACAGGACTGATTTTCTACGTGAGTACCAGGATTGTTTTTCCGCGTCATTGCCAGGAGAACTTCCTCCGGAAAGGCCAGAAGATCACGCTATTGATCTTATTCCAAGGAGTACCCCACCAAATAGACCGCCGTACTGTGTTAGTGCAACCCAACAAAGAGGAAATTATGAGCTAGGTACAAGAGTTGTTAAAAAAGGGATTGATTCAGCTTAGCTCATCACCCTTTTGCTCACCTGTGCTCTTAGTACAAAAGAAAGATGGTTCTTGGCACATATGTATTGACTACAGGACACTAAACATGAACACGATCAAGAATCAATTCCCTATTCCGAGGATCGATGACATATTGGACCACTTACAAGGCTCCACAGTCTTTAGTCGGATAGACTTGAAAAGCGGGTATCATCAGATACGCATTAGGCCCGAAGATGTGCATAAGATAGCATTTCGGACCACTTTTGGGCTATATGAGTTCTTGGTCATGTCCTTTGGCTTAACAAATGCTCCTGCCACCTTTAACAGGATGATGGATAGGATTTTCCAGCCTCATAGAGAGTTTGTGGGCACATTCTTTGATGATATGATTGTGCATTCACGTTCAAAGGAGAAGCATAGGAAGCATTTGGCCATTGTGTTTGAAGAACTCCGGAAGCATAGATTGGTCATTAATGGCAAGAAGAGTGAGTTCTTCTCGGAAGAGATACACTTATTGGAGCATATCGTGTCTAAAGATGGAGTCCGTATGGATCCTTCATAAGTGGAAGCAATTCTCAATTGGCCAGATTTGAGGACCGTGCATGATATATGCAGCATTTTGGGATTGTGTTTTTATTACAGGCGTTACATACGGTATTTTGCTGAGATTGCTTCGCCCCTTCATGGTTTAACAAAGAAGGGAACTCCGTTTCGATGGGCTGATCGAAAAATTGCAGCCTTTAAAAGGCTTAAATAAAAGCTTACTTCGGATCTCGTATTGGTATTACTGGATCTCCAAAAGGCTTTTGTTGTTCAATGTAATGCATGTGGGAACAGCATTGGGGCAGTTCTCATGCAGGAAGAACATGTGATAGCCTATGAGAGTCATATATTACAGAATGCCGAGAAGCATTTACAAGTTTATGAGAAAGAGATGTTGGCTGTAATTCATGCTCTTCCTACATGGAAACACTATCTGCTTGGGGCTGATTTCACTGTGCGGACATATCATCAAACTTTGCGTTATTTCCTCACGCAAACTAAACTTTCTGAGAAGCATATGAGATGAGCCAACTTTTTGTCTATGTTCCACTTTCAGAGAGTACATGTGGAAGGCAAAAAGAATGTTGTGGGAGATGCTTTGTCACGCAAGCCACAGGTTTCAGCAGTTTCACTTGCTTATCATCATGAGCTTGATGAGATGAAAGAGCAGTATGCCCAGGATGAGGATTTTGGAAGGGTCTATGATCAGATGTCTGAGGGTCGGCAGCATGATCATTATACTCTCAGGGATGGCTTTTGTTGATGCATGGTAGACTGTGTGTTACCAAGCAGTTACGACTCAAGGTTATGATTGAAAGTCATGCTCCACCGTATGCAAGTCATAGAGGTATGCAGGTCATTGAAAGTCATGTTCCACCGTATGCAGGTCATAGAGGTATTGACACCACGATAAAGGCAGTTGAGGCTTTCTTTTATTGGCCGACCTTCAGAAGAGATGTTGATGCTTTTGTTAGGCAATGCATCGTATGTCAAAAGGTGAAGTATGACCGTCAGAAGACACCAAGGTTACTTCAGCCTTTAGCTATTCCAGATAGACCATGGGAGAGAGCATTGCCATGGATTTTATATTTGATCTTCCGAGGACACAAACGGGGAATGATGGCATTTGGACTATCATATGCACGTTCAATAAGCAGGCTCATTTCATTCCCATGCGTAAGAAGATCAAAGTTGATCACATAGTGAAGTTGTTCATGGCGAACATCTTCAAGTATCATGGCATGCCTTCGTCTATCATTAGTGATCATGATCCAAGGATAACGAGTATATTTTGGAGAGGGTTGTTTGACAACATGGGTACAACTCTCAAGTTTTCATCATCGTTTCATCCACAGACAGACAGGCAGTCGGAAGAGGCTAATTCCACAGTGTTAGATCTTCTCAAGTGTTACGTGTCAGAGCACAAGCAAAAATGGGAAAAGTATCTTCCTTCGGTGGAGTTTGCTTATAACAACACCATCCATAACTCGACGGGCAAGGCGCCTTTTGAGATTGTGGAAGGAGGGAAGAAGGTACCACCCATTTTGCACACAAAGGATAAGATCTTTGAGGCTGACCAGTATGTGGAGAACATGGATGAAGCTTATAGGAGAGTTAAGTTGGCACTCCAAAAAACTCAGCAAAAGCAAAAGAAGACAGCAGACCGTCACAGACGTGCATTAGAGTTTGCATTGGGTGATTGGATTCTTTTGCGATTTGAGAAAGCTAGGCTCAAAAAGATGAAGGGTAAAGAGCGCTTATTCCCTAAGTTGATAATGCGCTATTATGGACCTTTTCAGGTATTGGAAAAGATTGGTGAGGTGGCCTATCGTTTGAAGCTACCAGCTCACTGGAGGATTCACAATGCATTTCATGTGAGTCTACTTAGACCTTTCCGTGGGGATGTACCTGAGGATGTATCAGATGAGGCTCAGCCGAAAGTTGAGAAACTTGATCAGGTTCTTATTCCAGAGCAGATACTGGCACATAAGGAAAGAAAGGTACGAGGTAACGTTTCCCATCGCTATCTTGTGAAGTTTAAGAACTATTCACCGATGGATGCGAAATGGATGGCGGAGGGTGACTTAGCAGATTCACCTCAGATATTGCAGCTTTATCTCGATACGTTTGAGTTGGAGCCGACTCTTGCTACGGCTCATTCAGGTTCAGCACAGCATGGGTCTGGAGCATTGCTTGATGCTCAAGAGGGGGTTAGCACCTCCGCTCCCTTGATACAGACGGGCTCAGATGACATCTAGAGGTCGCTTGGTGCAGTTTTTGTCTCACCCGAAGGTACTGAAGCTGATAGTACATCTGCTTATGGGACTTCTATGATATATGTGTACTAGTCACATTGGATGTTGTGGTTGTGTATGGTTCATAGTGGTATACAGCTTGGACTATTACTACACCATTGGTTTGCAGTGAATGTTGTTACATATGCATGGCTTAGAGAGATTGGGACGCTGATCTTGCCATATTGTACATTTCACTTTGGATGTCTTGTATCACCAGATTGCAATCGAGGACGCTTGCCATTTTTCAAGAGGGGGATATGTCATGCACAGTCACAGGGGACGGAGGGGACGGACCCTTGGAACGGGGGGATGCCGTCCCGCGAACATTGTGGAACGGGGACGGATGGACGTCCCCAGCTGGGCGTCTCTCACAAGGGACGGCATTCCGGGGACGGATCCAGGAGGGGACGGTTGTGGGAGACGGCTGCATGGGAACGCCGCACGTTACTGTTTGGGCAATGGTCACATTTTTTACCTTTTTTTTGGCTGTTTGGGAGGGGTTTTTCATGGGCCTTTAGACTTGGCCCATAGGCCTTGGGCCTTTGAGGCTTTGGGCCTTGGCCTCTCTCTTGCCTCCCTCCCTATAAGAAGACACACACACAAACACACTCCCTCTCATGCTTCAAGCTTTAGCTTCACACACACACACACACTCTCTCTCTCTCCCTCAAGCGGCAAGCCTCCAGAGCCAAGGTCTCAAGTTTCAAGCTCTCACACAAGCAAGCTGTAGCCTCTCAAGACACACTCTCTCCCCCTCACACACACACTCTCTCAAGCTTAAGCAAGCCTGTATGACACTTCATTGATCTTTTGAATCACCTTGAAGGGTCCATAATAGCGAGGAGAAAGCTTAGGATATGATCCTTCTCGTCCTGGCCTCTTCTGAAGCCTCGCTCTCAAATTTCAGCAAAACCCAAACACCTTCTTTGACTTGCATGTCCCTTCTATGCTTGTCAGCAGCCATTTTATGCTTATCTTGTGACCTTGCAATGGCTGTCCGTACCTGAGCAAAGGCTACATCCAAGTCACGAACATACTCATCAGCTGCAAAAATCTCATCTTTTGTACGAAGGATGGGTGGCAATACCACTCTGCCATAAATAATCTCAAACGGGGCCTTTCCCGTGGAGGCATGGATCGTATTGTTGTAGGCAAACTCAACAAGTGGAAGATACTTCTCCCATGCAGTCTTTTGATCTGCCACGTAACACTTCCACAAAACCAACACGGCTGAATTTGTAGCTTCACTTTGGCCATCCGTTTGGGGATGATAAGCTGATGAAAACTCAAGTTTAGTGCCCATGTTATCAAATAAAGCCCTCCAGAAGAGGCTCGTAGTCCTAGGATCTCTATCCCCAACAATGGATTTAGGCATACCATGATGTTTGAAAATATTAGCAAGAAAAAGCTTCACCATATGATCAACTTTAATGGTTTTCTTGACGGGCAAGAAATGAGCTTGCTTGCTAAACCTGTCCACAATGGTCCAAATAGCATCATTCCCATGCTGGGATCTAGGCAAGTCCATCATAAAATCCATAGTAATACTTTCCCATGGCTACGAGGGAATAGGTAATGGATGAAGCAAACCTAGAGCCTTTTGCCTGTCGAACTTCACTTTTTGGCAAGTAATACATGCACGTACATATGCCTCAATGTCTTTACACATGCTTGGACAAAAGAAATATCTCTCAATCATGCGTGTAGTAGGCATGATACCTCTATGACCAACGTAAGGTGGAGCGTGACATTCGTCCATAACTTTTGGACGCATATCCTTCACCACACATAAGCAATTATCCTTCATAAGATAACCCTCTTTGATCATATAAGAGGCATGTGAGTAACCAGCCATCAAATCAATCCATATATGGCAAAAATCAACATCCAAATGATACAAATCTCGCATAGCAGATAAGTCTCCATGAGAGGCCATTGAAACTACAGCCACATAAGGCCTCCTTGAAAATGCATCTGCCACCACATTTTTCTTTCCCAGAGTATGGACAATCTGAAAATGAAACATGGAAAGAAAGTTTGCCATTCTCATCAACTTCTCCGAAAGCTTTGTTTGAGATACAAAATATCTCAAGCTTTGATGATCTCTCTTGACTACAAATTCAGCCACAAGAAGATAATGTTTCCATATCTTTAAGACATGAATTACAGCCAAGAGCTCTTTCTCATAGATATCCATATGAAGCTCAACATCATGCAAACGACGGCTCTCATATGCAACTGCATGCCCTTCTTGATTTAGGACAGCTCTTATACAGTCGCCACAAGCATCACATTCCACTATGAATAACCTTTGTAAGTCGAGAACAATCAATACAAGTACACATATGATAGCATGCTTGAGTTGCAAGAAGGCATCCTGTTCTTTTGGAGTCCATTTGAAAGTGGTTTTCTTCTTTGTGAGATCATGTAGAGGGGTGGCTATCATGGCAAAATGCCTTATGAAACGTCTATAATAAGAACATAATCCCAGAAAACTACGTGCTTGATGTACATTCTGCAACTCTGGCCAATTCCGAATGGTTTCTATCTTTGCAGGATAAATAAGGCGGACTGATCCTTGATTTGACCCCATGCTTTGCATACCATCCGTTCTTTTGCATCATGTTTTGTGTTTCCCTGCACATCGGGAACTGCATGCACATTAGCCTTGGTTTGCTTGTCCACATGCTTTGGTTTGCGGTCAGGGCATTGTCTAAACATGTGCTCTTTGCCGCCACAAGAAAAACATTTCCCCTCCTTGGCATATTGCTTCCTTTCCTCGGGGATCAAGCCAAATTTGTTCTTCTTTGGACCATGATCTTTAGATGAGGTATTTTCAGCTTTACCTCCCTTCTGGATCTCCCGGACGCTCTTTTTAGGTGGCTGTCCACCTTTTTGCAAGTTTGGGACAGCCTTATCTTTGCCCTTTGAACCGCCTTGATCTTGCTTAATTTTGAGCACCAATTGCTCCGTAGCAAGAGCAGAGGCTATAAGCTATTGCAAAGTGTGTTTCAGGTGCAATTCAATGCCCAAACGATAAGCTGGTTACAATCCGGAGCGAAACTTCCTCTTTCTTTCATCCTCAGTGATTTGCATAAAAGGAGTTACCTCAAGCAACACTTTCCAAAACTTATTGACATACTATTGCACACTTTCATTATCTCTTTGCTCAAGTCTATCCCACTTTTGGGTGAGAGTTTGCTCCGCATTAGGTGGCAAGATCTAGGCATAAAATCTGTCCTTAAACTCTTTCCAAGTGCAAATGGGGTCTTTGGTGATCTTTTCAGTGATCCACGAATGAGCAGCGGTCCCCTTCAAGAACATGCTAGCATGGCGTACTTTAGACTTCTCAGTGAAGTCCTCATCACTAAAAGCAATGTCAAACTGTGCCACAAATGCTAACACTTTGGAAGCATCATGCTGTCCATGAAAAACATCAAACTTAACGGACTTGACACCTGCTTTAAATTCCTTGAGCTTTTTGGCATGAGGCTCATGGTCCTCTCTTTTTCTTTTCCCCTTATCCAACGGGGCAGCCCTATCTATATGGGCTCCATGGGCCATCATGGAAGTTTCATGAAGCACGGTGGCATGTGCTCCACGAACCTGAGAATCAGATGCATGTGACCTTCCTGCATAAGGCAATGTCTCTCCATGAGACAACTCAATAGGCAAGGCTCTTCTAGTGGTAGACCTGTCACCCCCTCCATGGGATACATGCCTTGAATACATGTGACCATTATGCCCTCCATGAGCACTAGTATACATATACCTGTCAGCCTTTGTGCCTTGTGGAGAAGATGCATGACGAGAGGTGATTGTCACCTCTTCCCTTTGCATAAATGACCTCAACCTTTGCGATGCGGGATCTCCATGCTTCAAGCGAGGTGGATTTCTGAATTTCAGCTCTCCATCTTCCCCCTCTTTGTCACCTTTGCGAAGGAGGTAGGAAAGTGCCAACTCCCTTGGCTTCTTGCCCACTTCTCGTGCCACGGACTTCAAAAGTCATGTCTACCATTGCATCGGCTTTCCTTGCTTCAATGGCACTTTGCACATGGGGATCTTCATGCAAAAATTTCAGCTCTTGCTCTTGTGCCTGCAAAAGCTTTCTCATATACTCCAATTCAGCCCTCATTGCATCAGGCTCTTCTTCTTGCATAACTGTCTTTCCACGAGAAAGGTTGTTCCCTCGAATCACTATCATTCACCCTCTCAAGGGGCTTGTGCCTTCCCTGTAAAGCATCAGAGCCACGCGAGGCACTTGATAGGCCCATCAAATTAGGCACTTCCAAAGGGTTGCCTTGGCTGTCCATTGTGTTAAGTATGCTAGAAACGGGATGTCCAATACACAGGTTTGTTTCATTGGTATCAGAGCACGGTTATTTCCCTCTTCTTAGTGGGGAAACAAACCTGTGTGTTGGACACCCCGCTTCTAGCACACTTAACACAATGGACAGCCAAGGCAACCCTTTGGAAGTGCCTAATTCGAGGGGCCCATCGAGTGCCTCGCGTGGTTCTAATGCTTTACAGGGAAGGCACAACCCTTTGAGAGGGTGAATGATAGTGATTCAAGGGGACAACTGTCTCGTGCAAAGACAATTATGCAAGAAGAAGAGCCTAATGTAATGAGGACTGAATTGGCGCATATGAGAAAGCTTTTGCAGGCACAAGAGCAAGAGCTGAAATTTTTGCATGAAGATCCCCATGTGCAAAGTGCCATTGAAGCAAGGAAAGCCGATGCAATGGTAGACATGACTTTTGAGTCCATGGCACGAGAAGTGGGTAAGAAGCCAAGGGAGTTGGCACTTTCCTACCTCCTCCGCAAAGGTGACATCAAAGAGGGGGAAGATGGAGAGCTGAAATTCAGAAATCCACCTCGCTTGAAGCATGGAGATCCCGCATCTCAAAGGTTGAGGTCATTTATGCAAAGGGAAGAGGTGACAGTCACCTCTCGTCATGCATCTTCTCCACAAGGCACAAAGGCTGATAGGTATATGTATACTAGTGCTCATGGAGGGCATAATGGTCACATGTATTCAAGGCATGTATCCCATGGAGGGGGTGACAGGTCTGCCACTAGAAGAGCCTTGCCTATTGAGTTGTCTCATGGAGAGACATTGCCTTATGCAGGAAGGTCACATGCATCTGATTCTCAGGTTCGTGGAGCACATGCCACCGTGCTTCATGAAACTTCCATGATGGCCCATGGAGCCCATACAGATAGGGCTGCCCCGTTGGATAAGGGGAAAAGAAAAAGAGAGGACCATGAGCCTCATGCCAAAAAGCTCAAGGAATTTAAAGCAGGTGTCAAGTCCGTTAAGTTTGATGTTTTTCATGGATAGCATGATGCTTCCAAAGTGTTAGCATTTGTGGCACAGTTTGACATTGCTTTTAGTGATGAGGACTTCACTGAGAAGTCTAAAGTACGCCATGCTAGCATGTTCTTGAAGGGGACCGCTGCTCATTGGTGGATCACTGAAAACATCACCAAAGACCCCATTTGCACTTGGAAAGAGTTTAAGGACAGATTTTATGCCCAAATCTTGCCACCTAATGCGGAGCCAACTCTCACCCAAAAGTGGGATAGACTTGAGCAAAGAGATAATGAAAGTGTGCAACAGTATGTCAATAAGTTTTGGAAAGTGTTGCTTGAGGTAACTCCTTTTATGCAAATCACTGAGGATGAAAGAAAGAGGAAGTTTCGCTCCGGATTGCAACCAGCTTATCGTTCGGGCATTGAATTGCACCCGAAACACACTTTGCAACAGCTTATAGCCTCTGCTCTTGCTACGGAGCAATTGGTGCTCAAAATCAAGCAAGATCAAGGCGGTTATAAGGGCAAAGATAAGGCTGTCCCAAACCTGCAAAAAGGTGGACAGCCACCTAAAAAGAGCTTCCGGGAGATCCAGAAGGGAGGTAAAGCTGAAAATACCTCATCTATAAAGATCATGGCCCAGAGAAGAACAAATTTGGCTTGACCCCCGAGGAAAGGGAGCAATATGCCAAGGAGGGGAAATGTTTTTCTTGTGGCAGCAAAGAGCACATGTTTAGACAATGCCCTGACCTCAAACCAAAGCGTGAGGACAAGCAAACCAAGGCTAATGTGCATGCAGTTCCCGATGTGCAGGGAAACACAAAACATGATGCAAAAGAATGGATGGTATGCAAAGCATGGGGTCAAATCAAGGATCAGCCCGCCTTATTTATGTTTGATGATTGTGCAACCGATAACTTCATCTCTATTCAGATGGCAGCTGCCTGGGGTATTGAGGTTGAGAACATGGGACCTCAAATTGAAGCAGAAGCTGCCTTTGTTGGTAAAGAGGTGCAGGTTACCCCACTAATAGGGAAGTTGCGCATACATATCCAGGGTTACCTTGATCATGAGCATTTCTTAGTTGCACCACTTAATGGATGTGATGTATTGCTTGGCAAGCCATGGCATCATAGGCTTGAGCCCCGCAAAGAGTACAAGACAAATAACATTTCTATTATGCAAAGAGGCCGCATGCATATCATTGATGCCGGCAAGGAAGGGGATTCCATCCCACTTGTATCTCACATCCATATTAATAAAGCAATGAAAAAGAGTCTTCCTGCGTACTTGGTCTTTGTTCGTGATAGCATTGTACCAAGTCATCAAAATGTGGATGCTTTGACTCACAATAGGCTGAATTTTCTTCATGCATTCAACGATTGTTTTACTGATGCATTGCCAGGTGAATTACCTCCCCAAAGGCCCAAGGATCATCGCATAGATCTTGTGCCAGGCAGTTCTCCACCTAACAAACCTGCATACCGTGTGAGTGCTGCACAACAAGAAGAGATCATGAAGCAAGTAAATGAGCTTTTAGCGAAAGGTTTGCTTCAGCCAAGTTCCTCACCTTATTGCTCTCCCGTGCTTCTTGTTCAAAAGAAGCATGTGTGTGGATTATAGAGCTTTAAATAAGCTCACCATCAAGAATAGATTCCCAATCCCGCGTATTGATGACATTTTGGATAAGCTTGATGACTCGGCTTGTTTCAGCCGTCTTGATTTGAAGAGTGGTTATCACTAAATACGAGTGGTGCCACAAGATGTCCACAAAACTGCATTCAGGACAGCTTTTGGATTATATGAATTTTTGGTGATGCCTTTTGGTCTCACCAATGCTCCCGCCACATTTAATCGTATGATGGATAAGATATTCCGATCCCATCGCAAATTCACAGGTGTATTCTTTAATGATATCTTGGTTTTCTCCAAGAATGAGGAGGAACATAGAACTCATTTGGTCACAGTGTTCGAAGAGTTGCGGAAGTACAAACTTTTCGTTAATGCCAAGAAAAGTGAGTTCTTTCTTTCAGAGATACATTATTTGGGTCACATTGTATCCAAGGATGGAGTAACAATGGATCCTGCAAAGATAGAAACCATTCGGAATTGGCCAGAGTTGCAGAATGTACATCAAGCACGTAGTTTTCTGGGATTATGTTCTTATTATAGGCGTTTCATAAGGCATTTTGCCATGATAGCCACCCCTCTACATGATCTCACAAAGAATAAAACCACTTTCAAATGGACTCCAAAAGAACAGGATGCCTTCTTGCAACTCAAGCATGCTATCATATGTGTACCCGTATTGATTGTTCTCGACTTACAAAGGTCATTCATAGTGGAATGTGATGCTTGTGGCGACTGTATAAGAGTTGTCCTAAATCAAGAAGGGCATGCAGTTGCATATGAGAGCCGTCGTTTGCATGATGCTGAGCTTCATATGGATATCTATGAGAAAGAGCTCTTGGCTGTAATTCATGCCTTAAAGATATGGAAACATTATCTTCTTGGGGCTGAATTTGTAGTCAAGACAGATCATCAAAGCTTGAGATATTTTCTATCTCAAACAAAGCTTTCGGAGAAGCAACTGAGAATGGCAAACTTTCTTTCCATGTTTCATTTTCAGATTGTCCATACTCCGGGAAAGAAAAATGTGGTGGCAGATGCATTATCCAAGAGGCCTTATGTGGTCAGTGGCCTCTCATCGAGACTTATCTGCTATGCGAGATTTGTATCATTTGAATGCTGATTTTTGCTATATATGGACTGATTTGATGGCTGGTCACTCACATGCCTCTTATATGATCAAAGAGGGTTATCTTATGAAGGATAATTGCTTATGTGTGGTGAAGGATATGCGTCCAAAAGTTATGGACGAATGTCACGCTCCACCTTACGCTGGTCATAGAGGTATCATGCCTACTACACGCATGATTGAGAGAGATTTCCTTTGGCCAAGCATGCGTAAAGACATTGAGGCATATGTACGTGCATGTATTACTTGCCAAAAAGTGAAGTTCGACAGGCAAAAACCTCCAGGTTTGCTTCAGCCATTACCTATTCCCTCGCAACCATGGGAAAGTATTACTATGGATTTTACTATGGACGTGCCTAGATCCCAACATGGGAATGATGCTATTTAGACCATTGTGGACCTCTTGCCCGTCAAGAAAACCATTAAAGTTGATCATATGGTGAAGCTTTTTCTTGCTAATATTTTCAAACATCATGGTATGCCTAAATCCATTGTTGGGGATAGAGATCCCAGGACTACGAGCCTCTTCTGGAGGGCTTTATTTGATAACATGGGCACTAAACTTGAGTTTTCATCAGCTTATCATCCCTAAACAGATGGCCAAAGTGAAGCTGCAAATTCAGCCGTGTTGGATTTGTTGAAGTGTTATGTGGCAGATCAAAAGACTGCATGGGAGAAGTATCTTCCACTTGTTGAGTTTACCTACAACAATACAATCCATGCCTCCACGGGAAAGGCCCCATTTGAGATTATTTATGGCAGAGTGGTATTGCCACCCATCCTATGTACAAAAGATGAGATTTTTGTAGCTGATGAGTATGTTCGGATGTAGCCTTTGCTCAGGTACGGACAGCCATTGCAAGGTCTCAAGATAAGCATAAAATGGCTGCTGACAAGCATAGAAGGGACATGCAAGTCAAAGAAGGTGATTGGGTTTTGCTGAAATTTGAGAAAGCTATGCTTCGGAAGAGGCCAGGACGAGAAGGATCATATCCTAAGCTTTCTCCTCGCTATTATGGACCCTTCAAGGTGATTCAAAAGATCAATGAAGTGTCATACAGGCTTGCTTTACCTAGTCATTGGAAGATTCACAATGCATTTCATGTGAGTCTTTTCCGGAAATATGTCGGGCCATATCCTGACGAGCCTGTCACAGAAGATCCGCCAGAGATTAATGAGCTTGAGGAGATCCTCCAACCAGAACAGATTGTCTTTCACAAGGACATAAAGCTACCTGCAGGAAAGCTTTCCCGACGATACCTTGTGAAGTTCAAGAACTATTTGCCCATTGATGCAAAGTGGGTAAATGAGGATTATTTTGTTGACTACCCACAGATGTTGCAGGCATATCTAGAGGCTTTTCAGTTGAGGACAACTCTTTAGAAGCTCGGGGGGATGTCACCAATTGGCCGACCATTTGGTCCATCTCCAGATTTGTGTCTCGTTCACTTGAGGCCAGGCCGGTGTCTCATGTGAAGGGGCCAGTATTTTTGCATAACATGGACAGGAGCCAGATTGGTGCCACCCGTGTGTTAGAAGGATGGTGTCGTATGGACGGGAGCCAGACTGGTGCCACCCGTGTATGACTAGGACTGTGTTCTATCCATGGGATTGTCACACCATGGAAGAGCCAGTATTTGTGCCGTGTCTTGCCTGTGGGATTGTCACTCCATAGGGAGGCTCGTGCCTGGATCTGTGTCTTACCTATGGGACTGTCACCCCATAGGAAGACCGGGATTTATGTTTTCTGTCGTGCCATCATTGTGCCCGACAGAAATGTTTAGTACTTGTTCTATGAACGGGAGATATGTCCATGATACTGTTTGCACATGCATTCATGTTTTGCATGTTTGGAACTGTTTTCACACGACTTGTATTCTTATGTTTGCCTGTTTGACGTGCCACTTACTGAGCGGGGACGCCTGCCACTGAGTCGTGAAGTTTGCTCTGTCTTCTGACGAGTTTTATTGCGTGTGAACAGGTGGTAAGCGTATTGCATTTGTTTATTTCTTAGCATTCTTTTTAACCTTTGTTTTTTTTATAAGGTTGCAGTTTCACACTCATTAATGAGTGGGCACCCTTCCCAATATTTCATGGTACATTTTAGAAGGCTGGGCACCCACGTTTGAGTCATGGTGGGAAAGGGAACCTCTCTTGTGTGTGGGGGTGGGTGCATGGCCACCTACCCACCCCCCACCTTGGAACCTTTGGAACTGGCCGCCTCCATGCAAGCTAGGTGGACCGGCCCGCTGTTGGACATGTGCCCTCTCCAACGCTTACATATAGGCGACCGCTTCATCCAGCTATCGGTATTCGACTCTGCAAGCGACCGTTCCATCCGGCGATCCACCTTGCAGGCGGCTGCGCACAGACATCAGTGCTCTTTGGCCAGTAGGCGGCTGCGCCCAGACACCACCTTTTCACCTTGCATGCGGCTGCGCACAGACATCACTGCTCTTTGGCCAGCAGGCGGCTGCGCCCAGACACAACCTTTTCCACCTTGCATGCGGCTGCGCACAAATATCACTACTCTTTGGCCAGCATGCGGCTGCGCCCAGACACCACCTTCTCCACCTTGCTCTGCAGGCGGCTGTCCTCTCTTGCCTTGCAGGTGACTGTGCTCAGGTTCTCTCGCTCCTCTCTGGCCCGTAGCTGTAATAGTCTTCCGGGTCGGTAAAAATCTAGCCATTTTTGTCAAGCCATCTACCACAACCCAAATAGAATCGCGGCCTTGATGTGTTCTTGGCAATCCGGTAATAAAATCCATGGAAATACTTTCCTATTTATTACCTGAGATTTGCAAAGGATGCAACAACCCAGCCTGCCTAAAGCGTTCAGCTTTAGTTGCTTGACAAATTTGTCACTTGAGAGCATAATCTTCTACATATTCTTTCATCTTTGGCCAACAAAAAGTATGTTTCACTAATGATAGTGTCCTGTGTACCCCAGGGTGTCTAGCAGAAGGGGCGTCGTGACACTCCTTAAGAATCTTGCACCAAATGTCCGGGATCTGTGGTACACAAATTTTGTCATTACGAAATAATAAACCATTCCGAATCATCCACTGGCCTCCTGCAGCCTGAACAGTAGACTGCTCAATCATTGAGTCTTGGTCAATCAAAGAGCTCCCGTCCTGGATCTTCCGCCAAAAGGGACCAAAATAACTATCAGTCTTGCAAAGCCCTCTCAATGACTGAAATAAGTCAGTAGAAGTCTCGGTGAACGACAAAGTATTCACCTCTCTAATTCGACTAAGCGCATCTGCAACACTATTCATGGACCCTTTCCGATAACGGATCTCAAAATCAAAATCTTGCATTAACTCAGCCCAACGAGCTTTCCTTTCTCTCAAATCATCCGCATCACACACATACTTGATTGACTGATAATCAGTCAATATCACAAACTTGGAGCCATATAAATAATGTCTCCAAACCTTGAGAGCATGAATCACAGCATAAAGCTTCTTCTCAAGGGTTGGCCAACGAGATTGAGTGTCGTCTAGCTTTTTACTTTCAAAAGCAACAGGTCTACTATCTTGAAATAAAGCAGCCCCGATGGCATAGTCACTGGCATCAGTTTCAAGAACATAAGGCTGACTAGGATCGGGTAATGCTAAGATAGGTGCTTCCTTGACTTTATCTTTCAAAAGTCAAAAGGCCATATCCAAATCGTTATTCCAAGTGATAGACCGATTTGACTTACGTCCACGACCTTTCAATAAGTCGGTCATCGGTAGTGTGAGCTGGGAGTACTTCCGCACAGATTTCCAAAGAAAAACAACAAAACCGAGAAAAGAACGAAGTTGTTTCACTGTTCGCGGTATAGGCCAGTCCAGAATCTTCTGAACTCAGTCATAGTCAATGCTCAATCCATCTCTAGTGATCTTGTGTCCCAAGTAAATGATGTCTGTCATAAAAAACTCACATTTACTTAATTTAACATATAGTCGATTCTGTCTTAGAATAGATAGGACAATCGTGAGGTGTCTAACATGATCCTCAAGAGTACGACTATATATCAAAATATCATCCACGGACACCACCACAAATTTCCCCAAATGTTCACGAAAAAGATCGTTCATCATTTGCTAGAAAGTGGCTAGAGCATTGGTGAACCCAAAAGGTAATACGAAAAACTCGTTATGGCCATACCTAGTCCAAAAGACGGTTCTTTCGACATGCCTTTCATGAATACGTATCTGGTGATAGCCAGTACGTAAATCTATCTTCGTGAAATATTTCGCTCCTGCTAACCGGTCAATCAGGTCATCTAATCTAGGGAGAGGATAACGGTTCATAATTATCAGCTTGTTCAATCTCTTGTAGTCTACACACATTCTCCAGGTGTTGTCCTTCTTTCTTCTAAGCAACACAGGTGCACCCCAAGGTGATTTACTTGAACGGATCTGGCCCATCCTCAAATAATCTTTGAGTTGTTTAGCCAACTCATCTTCCTCAGCTTGGCTCATCCTGTAAGGTGGAATACTGACAGGATGAGCACCAGGGATCAAGTCAATACGATGATCTACTGCCCTTTCAGGTAGTAAACCCGTGACAGTTCCTTAGGAATTACATCTTGAAACGAGTCAAGTATCTTCTGTAATTCTTTGCTTTCAAACACACTTAATTCATTGACATCCATGGAAGGTATGAGAAATGAAGAAAGTGGAATCAATACACAATGGAAAGCGGTATACAAAGAAGAATCCATTATATTTCCAAAATCAACTGTATTTACAAGAGGTCCCTGAGAGGGATGTATACAATCACCTAAGATACTATACTGGGTGTTCCCATGCTGAAAAGAAAAAATATGACTAGACCAATCTATCTGGACTTGAAGAGTCTTAAACCACTCAATCCCTAATAACAAGCCTACATTTTCTAGGTGCATAACATAGCATTCAAGAGTATCTTTGTAGTCCTGAATCCGGATTGGTAGCATCTCCACCTTTCGATCCCATACTTGCCTTCCCGCAAGTAGGCGTACCTCATAGGTATGATCGTTGGGGATCGTATCAAGACTCAATTTCTGCACAAGTTTGTAGTTAGAAAACTGTGTGAGCTGCCAGGATCTAGAAGAAAGTGGATTCTATGGCCATTCCTCCCATGATCTCTGTCTTTTGGATACATATGCTCGAAGCATATCCTCCAAAATTTGATTCACTCTTTCTGTCTGGCCATTAGATTGAGGATGATCGAAGGAACTCAAATTCAAAGTTGTTTCCAACTTCTCAAAAACAAGCTTTCAAAAATCACTCGTAAACTTAGTCCCTATCACTGACTATGTCCTGCACTAACTGTAGGCATATGCTCACTTATGGTAGTGCTATGTGTGAACAGGGCTTAACCAAGGGTACTTTTTCCCATGTGGTTTTTCCCTTTGGACATCAAGTGTGAAAGGACACTCTTAACATATAATATTTTGTACTTCTATATTATACGGATGTGGCACACATGCAAGAGTTGACTTGCATTTTGTGGATACCACACTTTTGGCTCTCTCTCTCTCTCTCTCTCTCTCTCTCTCTCTCTCTCTCTCTCTCTCTCTCTCTCTCTCTCTCTCATTTCTATGTGTGAGCTTCTCTACCCTGCACCTAACCCTAATGTGCAGGTTTGTGTGTGTGGGTGTGTGAGTCCAACACCCAACATTTGGTATCAGAGCTGGGAGCTGGCCCTGGAATTCTGCTGCTGGAAGAAACCTGCGAAATTCCGTCGACGCTGTGATTTTCCGTCGACTCAGAAATTCCGTCGCCGTCCAGCCGTTCTGCCTTTGCTCCGCCGTCCGGCCGCTAGAAACAGGCGGCACTAGTGGGGAGCCCACCACCACCGCCCAGCCCGCGAGCGGCTCTTCCATCTCCAGCCGGCGCCCAGGTCCGTCGCCGCCAGAGGCGCCTGCCGTCCGGTGTCGCCCTTCCGTTACCCGTCGCCGTCGCCCAGCTTCGACCACGCCCATTCTGCTCCGTCGCCCAGCTTCGACCACGCCCATTCTGCTCCCGTCGCCGTTGACCACGCCCGTTCTGTTCCGTCGACAGCCGTTTTGTTCGGGTCGCCGTCGACTCACGTCTGCCGTCGCCTGTGCGGGTCGCCGTCGACTCACGACTGCAGCTGCTAGCCCACGGCTACCCTGGTCCGACACCAACGCCCAGCGCTCGCCTGTGGCTGGTCCCTTCCGGACGTGTGCAGCCACTATCGCCGTCCTGCGTTCTCCGTGCTAATCCAAGGCCGCCGGCGGGTACTGCCCGACGCCAGCAACCGCATCTGTCAGCGCCCAGCGCCCGCCTCTGCCTTCGCTAACCTGAGCCCCGTCTGCATCTCAGTGCACTCCAGCTCCAACTTGGCCTGCCAACAGCCCTCCACCGCACTGCAGACCTACTCGACATCTGCAGCTCCGTGTGTTCCTTATCGTTGAGTCTCCAGCTGCTGGCTCCCTCTACTCGACTGTCTGCTCACCGCCAAGCACCTGCTTCCTCACAAGTGCTGCCAAAGGTATTTTCTATACAAATTTTTGGTCAAACACAAATACAAAATTTGCAGCCATTCCCAGTGCAGGTCATATGCAGATTTTGCAGACACTTCTGTGCAAGTCAAATTGAAAGGAAAATTGCAAATGGCCGCACTGTATCATGTGCAGATCATACCACATATCCAGTAAAGGGAATTGGTAATGTCATACTTATTGCAGCCAATGGTGCCAACATATGTATGAAAAATGTATTGTATGTTCCAAGGATAAAGAAAAATCTGCTCTCCGTCTCAGCCATAAACGACCAAGGTTTAAAGGTTGAATTTGAAGACGGGAAGTGTTTGGTAAAAGACCCATCAAAGGGTTATGAAATAGTCACTTCTGGAACACGATACAAAGGCTTGTATAAGCTGGACAGCTATGACAAGCGCACTTATGATGCAAATACAGTGGCTGCCCACACTCCTGCTATGCATGATGCAGAGCTATGGCATGCTCGTTTTGGACATACAAATTTTCAGAGTTTGATGCTTGTGCAGAAGCATCATATGGTTGATAATATGCCGCCTCTTGAGTCTCCACCAAGACATGTATGTGAGGGGTGTATTTTGGGAAAGATGCAACGAAAACCATTCCCCAACGATGGAGCTATTAGAGCTGAAAGTAAATTACAGCTCATACATAGTGATGTATGTGGTCCAATGCGGACACCATCCATAGGGGGGCATCTTTACTTCGTCACATTCATTGATGACTACTCCAGGTTTGCTTGGGCTTACCCTTTGAAAGCAAAAGAAGATGTGTTTACATGCTTTCGACACTTTGTAGCAATGGCTGAAAATATGTGTGGATGTAAAGTCCAAACACTCCGCTCAGATAGAGGTGGAGAATACATGTCAAATGCATTCAAGGATTATATGCTACAAAAGGGCATCAAACACCAATGTACTGTGCCTTATACACCGCAGCAGAATGGTGTAGCTGAAAGGAAAAATAGATCTCTCATGGAGATGGCAAGATGCATGGTGAAAGCACAAAAGTTGCCTCACAAATTTTGGATGGAAGCTATAATGTGTGCAACTCATGTGTTGAACAGGTGTCCAACATAAGCTTTGAAAACCATAACACCATTTCCGAAAGCCAACAGTGGATTATATGTGTACATTTGGGTGTTTGGCATGCACATGTGCCAGAACAACTCCGAACAAAGCTAGATGACAAAGCAATTAAATGCATTTTTGTGGGCTGCAGCAATGAGAGCAAAGGATACCGTCTTTATAATCCAACTACACGAAGGATTTTTGTCAGTAGAGATGTGGTATTTGCTGAAAATTCAGAACAGCCCATGTACAGCTTGTATAAAAGCAATGATACAGGCATACAGGACATGTTTGATGGACTTTTACCCATTGCAATTAGGGGGGATTCAGATCAGCTAGCCCCTACACAAGAAAATCCTCATGTAGAACATGAGGAAGATCTTGTCAGGGAAGAGCAAACAGCCATAGACACAGCCAAGTCAGTGCCAAGATGGTTGTTGAAAACTTTGCAAGAAAGCAAACTTGCAGCTCCACTCACAGGTAGAACAAGGGCTAGTTCCAGCCATGCTTTGAATGTACATCGTGGGGAGTCTGCATTCGCAATGGGTGGTCTCTTTGATTCAGAAGAGCCTTCTTCTTATGAAGAAGCACATGAGAATAAGCATTGGTTGCAAGCTATGCAAGCTGAAATTTCTTCTATCATGAAGAACAATACATGGGATCTTGTGGAATTGCCTAAAGGCAAACATGTAATTGGAACAAAATGGGTGTACAAAGTCAAAAGAAAGTCTGATGGTACTATTGACAGGTACAAAGCAAGACTTGTGGCTAAAGGCTACTCCCAAAAAAAGGGAATAGATTATGAAGAGACTTTTGCTCCTACTTCGAGAATGACCACAATAAGATTCTCGGTAATTACTCATGCCATATCACCGCAATCATGTCCCAACAACCATTCCAACTTACAAGCACAAAGCCTTCAATCTCACCAACCTGCACAGGTTGTCCATTCAAACACATTCACATTAATAACACATGCTAAAGTTACAAGACAGCACATAAGCTTTAATCCAACACTTAGTTCCAGCCATCCCTAATTTCATATGTCCTACACATGGAATATTTGAAATCACCCAAGTACCATGCTATGAACATAGTGATAATTAGGCATCCCCAATTAACCATAGAAGGACGGACAAACAAACCATAACATCCCTCTTGCCCGGGATAACAACTGTCTTCAGTTGCGTCATATCAGATGGCTTATGTTTAAAAGTAAGATTGGGTGAGTTCGGGATAGACATGGAAAAACCGCTAAGGTATCCATCTAAGACCTCGTAAATAGAGTCAATCTATTCTTGAAGAGAATGCTGGTCTTATTATAAAACTAAAGGGAAATTTAAATGATTTTGCTGAAAATGTGAATTGTAGGTAAAATGAAGTTCTTCATAAAAATAGCCCACATGCCAAAAATAGTTGCACGCTTATGCATGGGTTTTTCCTTTACAAAAATAGGAGTTGCTTTAGTCAAAAGCTAAAATAAATTCTTTCTATCTAAATCACTAAAGAAAAAATACATAAAGAGCTCCAAGGCTAATTCACGTGCAACAAATCAATAAGTCCACGCCCAAGTATGACAAAAGTGGGTGGCCAATAATGATACAAAAGCTCATCGTAGATACTACAGCCAAATACCAAAAATGAGAAAAACCTTCCCGGTAATTACTCACGCCATATCATTGCCATCACGTCTAGCCATTTCGGCTTGCGAGCATAAAGCTCGTTAATCTCACCAACCTGTAAATCAGCCCATTGGTTTTGTAGTTCCTGGTGAGAAACATAAAGTATGCAGGTTGCACAAAGCATTGTATGGGTTAAAGCAAGCTCCAAGAGCTTGGTATGATAAGATACATGCTCATCTAACTAGCCAAGGTTATGAGAATGTGAAGAAAACCGATGCCGATATTCTCAACATGCTAATAACAGGTACAAGCAAAGCACAAATTTCAGATTTCAAAGCTGATTTGAAAGCTGAATTTGATATGTCAGATTTGGGGCCTTTACACTACTATCTCGGCATACAGTTTATGCATACAGATGATGGCATTGTTATGCAGCAAACTAAGTACATAAAAAGTTTGCTAAAAAGGTTTCGCATGGATGAATGTAAGCCCATTTCTACTCCGGTAGAACCAGGTGTACGGCTTACTATGCATGATATTGGAGAGCCTTTTGAGGCCGGCATTTACAGCCAGGCAGTGGGATGCCTCATTTACTTGTGTAACACGAGGCCAGACATATCTTTTGGGGTGTCTTTGTTGAGCAAATTCATGCACAGCCCAGGCACAAAGCATAGGCAAGCAGTCAAACGCATTTTTCGTTATCTTAAGGGTACCCTAGATCTTGGTTTGTTCTATCCCAGGGGGGGGGCAGCTTGCAGCTTTATGCATACAGTGATTCAGATTGGGCTGGTAATTATGATACCAGGCAATCCACCAGTGGGAATTGTTTTTTTCTTGGCAGTTCATGCATATCTTGGTTGAGTAAAAAGCAACCCACTGTTGCTACATCTACTTGTGAGGCTGAGTACAGGGCAGTCTTTACAGCTACAGTAGATTGTGTATGGTTGAGGAGACTATTGGCTGATCTTCGTGAGTGTCAGAAGACACCTACCACTATTCTCGCTGATAGCCAGAGTTCGATGGCCGTGGCACGAAATCCAGTATTTCATGCACGTACCAAGCACATAGAGATTCATTATCACTATGTCAGAGAGAGGCTACATGCAGGGGAGATCAGTTTATCTTATTGCCCTACACACGATAATGTTGCAGATCTATTCACAAAGGCTTTACCTCGAGAAAAGTTTGAAGCTTTCCGCAAAGCTTTGAGCTTACTCTCATACAGAGAACGATCTGCTACCTTGTACAGGTTCACACTTCCACTACAGGGGGGATTTGTAGGCATATGCTCACTTATGGTAGTGCTGTGTGAACAGGGCTTAACCAAGGACACTTTTTCCCATGTGGTTTTTCCCTTTGGACATCAAGTGTGAAAGGACACTCTAACATATAATATTTTGTACTTCTATATTATATGGATGTGGCATACATGCAAGAGTTGACTTGCATTTTGTGGATACCAAACTTTTGGCTCTCTCTCTCTCTCTCTCTCTCTCTCTCTCTCTCTCTCTCTCTCTCTCTCTCTCATTTCTGTGTGTGAGCTTCTCTACCCTGCACCTAACCCTAATGTGCAGGTTTGTGTGTGTGAGTGTGTGAGTCCAACACCCAACACTAGCCCGTACAGTCTAAACAATTGCTCGATAAACTGCCGTGCTAATTGCATAGCTGTGATAGTCTTCCGTGTCGGTAAAAATCTAGCCATTTCTGTCAAGCGATCTACCACAACCCAAATAGAATCGTGGCCTTGATGTGTTCTTGGCAATCCGGTAATAAAATCCATGGAAATACTTTCCCATTTATTACCTGGGATTTGCAAAGGATGCAACAACCCAGCCTGCCTAAAGCGTTCAGCTTTATTTGCTTGACAAATTTGACACTAGAGAACATAATCTTCTACATACCCTTTCATCTTTGGCCAATAAAAAGTGTGTTTCACTAACGATAGCGTCCTGTGTACCCCAGGGTGTCCAGCAGAAGAGGCGTTGTGACACTCCTAAGAATCTTGGACCTAATGTCTGGGATCTGTGGTACACAAATTTTGTCATTACGAAATAGTAAACCATTCCAAATCATCCACTGGCCTCCTGCAGCCTGAATGGTAGGCTGTTCAGTCATAGAGTCTTGGTCAATCAATAAGCTCCCATCCTGGAACTTCTGCCAAAATGGACCAAAATAACTATCAGTCCTGCAAAGCCCTCTCAATGACAAAAAAAAGTCAGTAGAAATCTCGCTGAACGACAAAGTATTCACCTCTCTAATTCGACTAAGCGTATCTGCAACACTATTCATGGACCCTTTCCGATAACGGATCTCAAAATCAAAATCTTGCATTAACTCAACCCAACGAGCTTTCTTTCCTCTCAAATCATCCGCATCACACACATACTTGATTGACTGATGATCATCCAATACCACAAACTTGGAGCCATATAAATAATGTCTCCAAACCTTGAGAGCATGAATCACAACATAAAGCTCCTTCTCAAGGGTTGGCCAACGAGATTGAGTGTCGTCAAGCTTTTTACTTTCAAAAGCAACATGTCTACCATCTTGCAATAGAGCAGCCCCGATGGCATAGTCACTAGCATCAGTTTCAAGAACATAAGGCCGACTAGGATCGGGTAATGCTACGATAGGTGCTTCCTTGACTTTATCTTTCAAAAGTCTGAAGGCCATACCTAATTCGTTATTCCAAGTGATAGGCTGATTTGACTTACGTCCACGACCTTTCAACAAGTCGGTCATCAGTAGTGTGAGCTGAGAGTACTCCCGCACAGATTTTCGAAGAAAAATAACAAAACCGAGAAAAGAACGAAGTTGTTTCACTTTTCGCGGTATAGGCCAGTCTAGAACCTTCTCAACTCGGTCATAGTCAATGCTCAATCCATCTCTAGTGATCTTGTGTCCCAAGTAAATGATGTCTGTCATAAAAAACTCACATTTACTTAATTTAGCATATAGTCGATTCTGTCTTAAAATAGATAAGACAATCGTGAGGTGTCTAACATGATCCTCAAGAGTACAACTATATATCAAAATATCATCGAGGAACACCACCATAAATTTTTCCAAATGTTCACGAAAAAGATCGTTCATCATTTGCTGGAAAGTGACTGGAGCATTGGTTAACCCAAAAAGTAATACGAGAAACTCGTAATAGCCATACCTAGTCGGAAAGGCGGTTCTTTCGACACACCTTTCATGAATACGTATCTGGTGATAGCCAGTACGTAAATCTATCTTCGTGAAATATTTCGCTCCTGCTAACCGGTCAATCAGGTCATCTGATCTAGGGAGAGGATAACGGTCTTAATTGTCAGCTTGTTCAATCTCTTGTTCAATCTCTTGTAATCTATACACATTCTTCAGGTGTTGTCCTTCTTTCTTCTAAGCAACACACGTGCACCCCAAGGTGATTTACTTGGACGGATCTGGCCCATCCTTAAATAATCTTCGATAGCCAACTCATCTTCCTCAGCTTGGCTCATCCTGTAAGGTGAAATACTGACAAGATGGGTACCAGGGATCAAGTCAATACGATGATCTACTGTCCTTTCAGGTGGTAAACCCGATGGCAGTTCCTTAGGAAATACATCTTGAAACGAATCAAGTATCTTGTCATGGCCCTGTGAAAATGGAGCAGGACAAGTGTGGGCATGGTGGTTGCAGGGTCAGAATATTTTATGATTCACATGGGGGGTGCCCGGACAGAGTTTAAGATGTGTGGACATCCCTAGGTGTGAAGGGGGGAACTAGAAACATTAATTTTTAATGTTTATTGGAGTTTGCCCCTAGGCCTTAGTGGCCCTAGGAACTTATTAAGTTGGGGCCCTAGGGATTAAATTGGGGAGGAGTTTTCTCTCTCTTCTCTCTCTCTCTTCCCTTTTTGGGAATCGTGTAGTAAAAGGGGAGCTTTCCTCATGCGCTGAAGAACTAGCGTGGAAAAGCTCAAGAAGGAGGAGGCGACTGCTGAAGACCAGTTTTGGTTGCTGTTTTTCTGAGTGGAACCAGCCGTACAGCACTGTACGGCCAGAACTGGGCACTCTCTCTCTCTCTCTTTCTCCTCTGTTGCTGGCGGCGCACAGGACTGTTGCTGGTTTGGCTGCGCAGAAGCCCTGTACAGGCTGTACAGACTGTTTTCCAGCAGGTACACATTGTACAGCTGCCGTACAGTGTACGGGCAGCAAGGTACAAAAGGTACAGTTGCTGCAGAGGTGTTAACAGGTGCTGGACAGGTGCTGGACAGGCCTGTTTTCTCAAATTCAGGCAGGTACAGAAGTGGACAGCAGCCTGTTTATGCAAGTACAACGCCTGGCACGTATCCCGAGGCGGTACAGACGGGTACTGTGCTGATTTTCAGATCTGTATTTTCAAGGACAGCATAGGAGTGAGCATCAGGAGGAGGATACAGGCAAGTGCAAGCACCCGTGTGAAGCAGGGTTGTGGATTCAAGTGCCTGCAGGCACAGATTGGTGCTGTTGCTTCCTCCAGTGTTGTTTCACGAGCTGAACTTGGTAAGCCTTGACTCTGTTCATCTATCTCTCTTTCTATTGCTTGATGTCTGCTACAGGTATGTGTTATCTGGCTCCTTGTGAGAGGAGGAGTATGGCAGATTGACAAGGGATTAAGACAGGGATTGAACAGCATATGTGTGTTTGAGGACACAGATCTGTGTGCATAGATCCTCTGTGCTGAGAAGGATTTGTGGGCAGTCAGATTGGACTTACAGGTGTAAACTCTTGGCTGGTTTTTGTGTTGTACTCAGCCATACATATTATTTTAATGGAATAAAGAAATACCGCAAGGGGCGCCAAGCTTTGGGGCCAACAGGTGTCGCTGTGTATTCAGATTTGGGCACTCTAGCTCCAATCTGTGTTTTGTTTCTCATCTAGACTACAAGTGGACGGGTGATTGCTCCTACCGCACTCTGGTTTTCTATCAGAGGCCGGTTCCAAGGTTCCGTCCCCGGGACCAATCATCAACTTTCTGAAGGGGGTGAGCTCGTGGTTGTTTTGGAGAAAGCCATCGCTGAAAATTCAGCAATCATGTCTGATACAGAGGAAGAGTACTTCTATCAAGAAGAAGAAGAGCAAGAGTCTTCTCCTGAAAGAGATGTATCTGAGGATATTTTTGCAGGAGAACAGGCTGCAGATGTTGAGCCTTATGAGGATGTAACACAGCCAGAAGATGTGCATGGTAAAGAGGATGATGATGCTCGGTTCAAAGATCGCTTGGCTAGTGTTATGGATACTTTTATGCAGCTCACACAGAGTGAGAGATTTGCTGAATTTTTGAGATCTCGCTCAGAGCCCCGCACAGAGCCCCAGAAAAAGAAGAAGAAGGTTCGTTCGAAGAATCATTCTCAAGGTCATAGTGGTACCACTCCACAGGATCCATCTCCTGCCCAGTTTCCAAATATGCAGCATGCTTTTGGTGCTAACCCACAGAGTTCCTTCTATGGACAGCCACCTATTCCTCAGCAGAATATGCATCCAGGTTATTTTGGTGGTGGCTCGGTGTTCCAATCCATGACTGGGGGTTATCCTCAGGGAGGCATGGGTATGTATGGGCCTTTTGGAGCCAATTTTCAGCCTGGCATGCAAGGGAATATGTATGGTGGTATGCAGTCCGGTATGCAAGGAAATGTGTTTGGAAGCATGCAACCTGGGATGCAAGGCAATATGTTTGGTGGCATGCAGCCAGGTATGCATAGTGGAATGTATGGAAACATGGCTGGGATGTATGGTATGCCTGGTGTTGGAATGGGAAATGTTGATCCAATGATGGGTATGAATGTTGGGGGCAGCAATCTTACGAAACCACTTCCATATGATAATCTAGCGCCTATGGGAAAGGCGAAGGATTACAAGGAAGGGGGAGCTGCAGTGAAGTTTGACACTTTCAGTGGGGCCAAGGATAAATTGAAGGCACTTACCTTCTTACAGCAGTTTGATGCTGCTTTTTCTGGTGGGAATTACACAGAGTCCTCGAAGGTGAGGAAAGCTGCCACTTTTCTCAAGGGCAATGCTTTGCAGTGGTGGTCTACTCTTCTTTTGCAGGGCATAGCACCCACCACATGGGTCCAATTCAAACAGGTTTTCTCTTCCGTATGGCTCACATCTACATTTGAGGTGGATGTTATGACAGCATGGCACAAGCTGGATGCTTCAAAGTGTGATAGTTTGGAGGATTATAATAAGAAGTTTTGGGAAGCTCTACTCCCAGTGACTTCTTATCGTGCCGTGCCATTATCTGAGCAGGTTGAGAAGTATTGTTGTGGGCTGCCCAAGGAGGTACGAGATTATTGTATAAAGACAAGAGTAACGAACATGTCACAGATGATTGAAAATGCTATGACAGCCAATGCGTTACTCACAGGTGGTTCATCTGGGTTTAAAGGCAGTAAGAAATTGGGCAAGAAAGCTGAAAAATTTGGGCATGCTTCTCGTGATACTAAAGGGTCTTCAGAGACAAAGTATAAGAAGTTGCCAATGCCCAAAAGGACTTCTGAGGAAAGACAGGCTTTGAGAGATACTCAAAAGTGTTTTTACTGTACTGAAGAGGGGCATATGTCATTCAATTGTCCCAAAAGAACGTCCAAGAAGGACCCTGACAATAAAGGAGAGCCCAAGCCAAAGAAACCAAAGCCTTCTGCAGGCTTAGTTCCTGATCTTGTGGGTGAGCAGCTAAGTGGTGAAGCTACAGAGTTGTGCAGGGCATGGGGCAAAGTGAGAGATCAGAATGCTTTGATCTTCTTTGACACAGGTGCTAGAGCCAACTTCATTTCACCAGATTTGGCTGGCCGATTGGGGATTCGCGCAGAGGAGATGGGGCCGTTACATGAGGCAAATATGGCTTGTCCAGGGTATGCAGAACCCGTTACTCCTATTATTGGGAAGCTTCGGCTTCATTTGCAGGGTTATGTGGACAGCGAGGAGTTCTTCATCATGCCTTTGGATGGCTGTGATGTTTTGTTGGGGATGCCATGGTGCCACAGGGTACATGCGGTGGTGGATACTTACAATAGGAAAATTACTCTGACTCATAGAGGAAAAGAGCATGTATTGGATGTAAAACTCAAAGGGGAATCTGTCCCTATTGTATCCGCTTCGGCGATTTCATCAGTAATGAAAAAGCATCTTTCCGCGTACTTGATTTATGTAAAGGATGCACAGGATGATGAGTCTAAGTCTAATTTGTCAATGTTAGATAAGGACAGGGCTGATTTCTTAAGTGGGTTTCAAGACTGTTTTTCCGAGTCATTGCCAGGAGAATTACCTCCTGAGAGGCCAGAAGATCATGCCATAGATCTGATTCCTGGTAGTACTCCACCGAATAGACCGCCGTATCGTGTTAGTGCAACCCAACAGGAAGAGATTATGAGTCAGGTGCAGGAGCTATTGAATAAGGGGTTGATTCAGCCTAGCTCATCACCCTTTTGCTCACCTGTGCTCTTAGTGCAGAAGAAGGATGGTTCTTGGCGCATGTATATTGATTACAGGGCGCTGAATAAGAATACCATCAAGAATCGATTCCCCATACCGAGGATCGATGACATCTTGGACCGCTTACAGGGCTCCACAGTTTTTAGTCGTATTGACTTGAAAAGCGGGTATCATCAGATACGCATTAGACCCGAGGATGTGCATAAGACAGCATTCCGAACCACATTTGGGTTGTATGAGTTCTTGGTTATGCCCTTTGGTTTGACGAATGCGCCTGCCACATTTAACAGAATGATGGACAGGATTTTCAGGCCTCATAGAGAGTTTGTGGGCACATTCTTTGATGATATGATTGTGCATTCACGAACTGAGGAAGAGCATAGAAGGCATTTGGCCATTGTGTTTGCAGAACTCAGAAACCATAGATTGGTGGTTAATGGCAAGAAGAGTGAGTTCTTTTTGCAGGAGATACATTTCTTGGGGCATATTGTGTCTGGTCATGGAGTCCGTATGGATCCAGCAAAGGTGGAAGCAATACTTAATTGGCCAGCTTTGAGGACTGTGCATGATGTACGCAGCTTTTTAGGATTGTGTTCTTATTACAGGCGTTACATACGGCACTTTGCTGAAATTGCTTCGCCTCTTCATGCTTTGACGAAGAAAGCAACTCCGTTTAGATGGGCTGATCGGGAAATTTCAGCATTCAAAAAGCTCAAAGAAAAGCTTACTTCGGACCCAGTATTGGTGTTACCGGATCTCCGAAAGGCTTTTGTTGTCCAGTGTGATGCATGTGGAAGTAGCATTGGTGCAGTTCTCATGCAAGAGGGACATGTGATAGCCTATGAGAGTAGAGTTTTGCAAGATGCTGAGAAGCATTTACAGGTGTATGAGAAAGAGATGTTGGCTGTAATTCACGCTCTTTCTACATGGAAACACTACTTGCTTGGGGCTGATTTCACTGTACAGACAGATCATCAGACCTTGCGATATTTCCTCACGCAGACTAAGCTTTCAGAGAAGCATATGCGTTGGGCAAACTTTTTGTCAATGTTTCACTTCCAGATTGTGCATGTGGAAGGCAAAAAGAATGTAGTGGCAGATGCTTTATCACGCAAGCCACAGGTCTCTGCAGTTTCACTTGCTTATCATCATGAGCTTGATGAAATGAAAGAGCAGTATGCCCATGATGAGGATTTTGAAAGGTTGTATGATCAGATGTCTGAGGGTCAGCGGCATGAGCATTACACTCTCAGAGATGGGTTTTTATTGATGCATGGCAGACTGTGTGTTACCAGGCCATTGCGACTCAAGGTTATGATTGAAAGTCATGCTCCACCGTATGCAGGTCATAGAGGTATTGACGCCACGGTCAAAGCAGTGGAGACTTTCTTTTATTGGCCAACCTTGAGAAGAGATGTTGATGCCTTTGTGAGGCAATGCATCGTATGTTAGAAGGTAAAGTTTGACCGTCAGAAGACACCAGGGTTATTACAGCCTTTACCTATTCCGGATAGACCTTGGGAGAGCATTGCCATGGATTTTGTATTTGATCTTCCACGGACACAAACGGGAAATGATGGCATCTGGACTATCATATGCAGGTTCAGTAAGCAGGCACATTTCATTCCCGTGAGGAAGACAATTAAAGTGGATCATATGGTGAAGTTGTTCATGGCGAACATCTTCAAGTATCATGGCTTGCCTACGTCTATCATTAGTGACCGTGATCCACGGATGACGAGTTTGTTTTGGAGAGGGTTGTTTGACAACATGGGTACAACTCTCAAGTTTTCATCATCATTTCATCCACAGACAGATGGTCAGTCAGAAGAGGCTAACTCTACAGTGTTGGATCTTCTCAAGTGTTATGTGTCAGAGCACAAGCAACAATGGGAAAAGTATCTTCCTTTAGTGGAGTTTGCATATAACAACACTGTACATAGCTCGACAGGCAAGGCGCCTTTTGAGATTGTAGAAGGAGGGAAGAAGGTACCACCCATTTTGCATACAAAGGATAAGATCTTTGAGGCTGATCAGTATGTGGAGAGCTTGGATGAAGCTTATCGGAGAGTTAAGTTGGCCCTCCAGAAAACTCAGCAGAAGCAAAAGAAAGCCGCAGACCGTCACAGACGTGATTTGCAGTTTGCATTGGGTGATTGGGTTCTTTTGCGCTTTGAAAAGGCTAGACTCAAGAAGATGAAGGGTAAAGAGCGCTTATTCCCTAAGTTGAGTATGCGATATTATGGGCCTTTTCAGGTTTTGGAAAAGATTGGTGAGGTAACCTATCGATTGAAGTTACCAGATCACTGGAGGATTCACAATGCTTTTCACGTGAGTCTTCTTAGACCTTTCCGTGGGGATGTGCCTGAGGATGTATCAGATGAGGCTCAGCCGGAAGTTGAGGAACTTGATGAGGTTCTGATTCCAGAGCAGATACTGGCACATAAAGAAAGGAAGGTACGAGGTAAAGTTTCCCGTAGCTATCTTGTGAAGTTCAAGAACTATTCACCGATGGATGCGAAGTGGATGGAGGAAGGTGACTTAACAGATTCACCTCAGGTTTTGCAGCTTTATCTCGATGCCTTTGAGTTAGAGCCGACTCTTATTGTGGCTCATTCAGGTTCAGCAGAGCATGGGTCTGGAGCATTACCTGATGCTCAAGAGGGGGGTAGCACCTCCACTCCCTTGATACAGACAGGCTCAGATGACATCTAGAGGTTGCTTGGTGCAGATTTTATCTCATCCGAAGGTACTGAGGCTGACAGTACATCTGTTTATGGGACTTCTATGATATATGTGTACTAGTCACATGGAGATTTTTGTGGATATGTATGGTTCACAGTGGTATACAACTTGGACTATTACTATGCCATTGGTTTGCAGTGAATGTTGATACATGTGTATGGCTCAGAGAGATTGGGACGCTGATCTTGCCATATTGTATATTTCACTTTGGATATTTTGATGCATCACCAGAATGCAATCGAGGACGCTTGCCATCTTTCAAGAGGGGGGTATGTCATGGCCCTGTGAAAATGGAGCAGGACAAGTGTGGGCATGGTGGTTGCAGGGTCAGAATATTTTATGATTCACATGGGGGGTGCCCGGACAGAGTTTAAGATGTGTGGACATCCCTAGGTGTGAAGGGGGGAACTAGAAACATTAATTTTTAATGTTTATTGGAGTTTGCCCCTAGGCCTTAGTGGCCCTAGGAACTTATTAAGTTGGGGCCCTAGGGATTAAATTGGGGAGGAGTTTTCTCTCTCTTCTCTCTCTCTCTTCCCTTTTTGGGAATCGTGTAGTAAAAGGGGAGCTTTCCTCATGCGCTGAAGAACTAGCGTGGAAAAGCTCAAGAAGGAGGAGGCGACTGCTGAAGACCAGTTTTGGTTGCTGTTTTTCTGAGTGGAACCAGCCGTACAGCACTGTACGGCCAGAACTGGGCACTCTCTCTCTCTCTCTTTCTCCTCTGTTGCTGGCGGCGCACAGGACTGTTGCTGGTTTGGCTGCGCAGAAGCCCTGTACAGGCTGTACAGACTGTTTTCCAGCAGGTACACATTGTACAGCTGCCGTACAGTGTACGGGCAGCAAGGTACAGAAGGTACAGTTGCTGCAGAGGTGTTAACAGGTGCTGGACAGGTGCTGGACAGGCCTGTTTTCTCAAATTCAGGCAGGTACAGAAGTGGACAGCAGCCTGTTTATGCAAGTACAACGCCTGGCACGTATCCCGAGGCGGTACAGACGGGTACTGTGCTGATTTTCAGATCTGTATTTTCAAGGACAGCATAGGAGTGAGCATCAGGAGCATAGTTGCCACACGTTTTTTGAAACGCGTTTTTGAAACGTGTTTGAAACGTTTCAAAAACGTTTCAAACAAATTTCCAAAAGTTTTTTAAAAGTTTTTTTCAAATTTTTTTTCAGGTGTTTTTTCCAGGTTTTTTTTAGGGGGGTGTCCATAAATTTATGTTTGGTACAGTTTAATGCTAAAATCTACATTCAACTTTCATATACATGAATCATGATACATCATGAATGATGAATCCATGATTCAAATTTCATACTGAATCCTGATTCTTAATACATCATACATGATTACAATTTACATCATACAATGATCATACATGTAACATGAATCATGATACATCATACATGATACATGGCAGTCTTCAGGAATCAGGAATTAGATCATAGATGGCAAAAACCCATATAATTATTAATAGCATAACCAGTTTGAAGTTACAAGTTACAACTTACAACATACTAAGCAACATACTAAGCACTAGTGAATAGTGTCAAATGATAAATCTGAAATCTGAAATACAGATGTCTGTACCGAAAGACCAAATACAAAAACTCTGAAAAAACAAATGGTCTCCAATGTCTGGAGTCTGGACTCTCAACTCTAGACTCAAGTGTCAAGAGTCAAGAGTCACTAGTAGTAACTAGTAACTACTCAGCATCATCCTCCTCTGAGGAATGTGAGTCTGTGTCGTAAGAAGATGAAGCCTCAGCCTCAGCCTCAGCACTCGTAGATGCATGATCTGCTGATGTCGGTGCCCGTGATCGTGTCATAGTAGCTGGTGCCATCATCTCCTCGTATAGCATGGCATAGATGTCGCGCTCCTCAGCAGGGATCTCTGGTACGTCCTTCACTTTCTCTATGTCGATCTTGTCGACATTCACTTGGCGCGGCTCAATGGGATTGCCTTGCTGCTCAATTAAACGGAGGTTGCAATGACAATACACCAACCGTTCTAATTGAGCAGTGGACAATTTGTTCCTCTTCTTTGTATGGAAGAGGGCCCATGTGCTCCAGTTTCTCTCACATGGACCAGAGCTGCAATCCTGTGAGAGGACTCGTAATGCAAGGCGTTTCTGTCAAAAGATAACAGAAAACTTTATAAATAATAAGAAGAAACAACTTATATAAGTTGTAAGTACTAAGTTGTTACTTCAAAGTGCAAACTTATTACACCAAAATGTTATATACATTTCTCTTTCTCATGTCTGTCCAGCCATCACAAAGCAATGTGCATCCATATTTCTGCCAGGTTGCCTTCAAAGGCTCCATCTCAAGCTCCACTGCCTTCTTCTCCTTCCTTAAGTGGGTTTTGCGAAGGGACTCATAAGATGGACCCTCCCACTCATACCCAATGCGGCTGATAGCTTTAATGGCCTTCTTCCAACGAGGAGTACGCACGACGTGAAATGACAAAGCGCATTGTATAAACAACTTTGTCAATTCACGTGTGGCCTCCTTGACAGCTTGCTTTTGTATGCCTGCTTTAATGCCTGCCCTCTTTAGAGAAGGCACGGTGGGCAATGAAGATCTGTGGGCTACAGGAATGGAGCTAGACCCACCTGCTTGACTCTGCAAATCATCCTCTGTCCTAGCTCTTTTGGACACATCACCTACAGAATCTGTATCCTGTACATCATCATCAATAGGCTGAATTCCCTTTGCTGCTTCATGTTCTCTCTTCCATTGCTGAAGAGACGCTACAACCTCTCTTGGTACTTGACTGCAAGGGCCAATGCCTTCCCCTCTTACTCCTGTAAAATGGGCCTTTACCCTAATAATAGACCCACCTGACACTTTGGCACAAAAATTGCATTTCCACCTTTCTGTGCCTGAACCCCCATATCTGCTCACAGGAGTTACGTGGTTCCACATGGCATCCTTAGCCCGAGGCATGATGAATGAATGAAGAAATTTGGGCAACCTGGCAAGAAATGCCCAAATTTCAAATCTGAAATTTGGTCCAAAATCAGAAAAAATCAGCATTTAGGGTTATTAAAAACCTGAGAAGCAGGGTGCGTAGGGGCCGGAGGAGTAGGCTTGGTGCGTAGGCAAGGTGTGCATGCACCAATGTAGGCAACCTGGCAAAAAATGCCCAAATTTCAAATCTGAAATTTGGTCCAAAATCAGAAAAAATCAGGATTTAGGGTTAGTACAAACCTGTTACCTACGGTGCGTAGGGGCCGGGGGAGAAGGACTGGTGCGTAGGTAGGGGTGCAAGCAAACCTGGAAGACTTCAAAGGCTGGAAACGTCTCTTTCAAGCGTCACTTTCAAAACTGAAATGCCAGGAGATACTGCATCGTACGTTTTCTATCATAAAAAAAAACTGGCCCAGCAAAAAAACGCGTTTCAAACGTTTGAAACGTTTGCACGTTTCAAACGAGTAGCCTAAAGTTTGAAACGCGTTTTTTTGCAACTATGATCAGGAGGAGGATACAGGCAAGTGCAAGCACCCGTGTGAAGCAGGGTTGTGGATTCAAGTGCCTGCAGGCACAGATTGGTGCTGTTGCTTCCTCCAGTGTTGTTTCACGAGCTGAACTTGGTAAGCCTTGACTCTGTTCATCTATCTCTCTTTCTATTGCTTGATGTCTGCTACAGGTATGTGTTATCTGGCTCCTTGTGAGAGGAGGAGTATGGCAGATTGACAAGGGATTAAGACAGGGATTGAACAGCATATGTGTGTTTGAGCTGAGAAGATGTATCATGCTCTTGAGTTATGCCAGATGTATGCCCATGGCTGGCCTGCTTTGTGAACTTGGCTGATCAGAGGGAGGCACAGTGTGTTGCTTGAGGACACAGATCTGTGTTCATAGATCCTCTGTGCTGAGAAGGATTTGTGGGCAGTCAGATTGGACTTACAGGTGTAAACTCTTGGCTGGTTTTTGTGTTGTACTCAGCCATACATATTATTTTAATGGAATAAAGAAATACCGCAAGGGGCGCCAAGCTTTGGGGCCAACAGGTGTCGCTGTGTATTCAGATTTGGGCACTCTAGCTCCAATCTGTGTTTTGTTTCTCATCTAGACTACAAGTGGACGGGTGATTGCTCCTACCGCACTCTGGTTTTCTATCAGAGGCCGGTTCCATATCTTCTGTAATTCTTTGCTTTCAAATACACTTAATTCATTGACATCCATGGAAGGTATGAGAAATGAAGAAAGTGGAATCAATACACAATGGAAAGCGGTATACAAAGAAGAATCCATTATATTTCCAAATTCAACTGGATTACAAGAGGTCCCTGAGAGGGATGTATACAATCACCTAAAATACTATACTGGGTGTTCCCATGCTGAAAAGAAAAAATATGACTAGACCAATCTATCTGGACTTGAAGAGTCTTAAACCACTCAATCCCTAATAACAAGTCTAAATTTTCTAGATGCATAACATAGCATTCGAGAGTATCTTTGTAGTCCTGAATCCGGATTGGTAGCATCTCCACCTTTCGATCCCATACTTGCCTTCCCGCAGTTAGCCGTACCTCATAGGTATGATCGCTGGGTGTCGTATCAAGACTCAATTTCTGCACAAGTTTGTAGTTAACAAAATTGTGTGAGCTGCCAGGGTCTAGAAGAATGTGGATTCTATGGCCATTCACTTCTCCATAAACTCGGAGAAGATCATGCAAGCCAAAAACATTAGAGTTGAACAAACAATCGGAACATACACTAGGGCGAGAAAGTACAGTAACTGACGTACCTGTCAAAGACAACAGGTTAGCTGCCTTTGGCTTGGGTCCAGCGTTAGTCTTTACACCCTTTTGCTTCGAGCACTCGTTACGCATGTGTCCTTTTTCTTCACAGATAAAACAACAGCCCTCCTTCTTAAGCTTCAAAGCCTTAAGGAGTCGTTTCTTCTTCGCTGGAGTCGAACTTGGATTCTTCAAAGATTGGTCCGAAGACTTTCCTTCTGTCGTGTTAGCCATAGGTGCGGAGAACTTTCTTTTATGCTTGTTCCCCTGCTCGGTAACAGGTTTAGACTTGGAAGAGACCATTGTATCACATAGATACGAGCTGAATGAATGGCCTCGTCCAATGTTTTGCATTTGTTATTTTTAACCTGTAAACGGTATGAGTCTGGTAAACCAGCTACGAAGAACCCCAAAAGAGAAGTGGGATCCGTCTTTGTAGCTTTCATCTGCAAGTTCCTAAACATCTGGAGGTAGACCTCATAAGTGAGGTGCAGCGAGGTCATGATCAAAGCTGTAAACCGGGCAACAAGATCATAATCATCCTCTTTCTTGAGGAATTCCTTCTTGAAAACGTCTTCAAATTGTGCCCAAGTCGTTGGCTTAGGGTTGAGTTCCTTCCACCAAAGCAAAGCTTTGCCTGAGAGGAAACCTGCTGCTAACTGGATCTTTTTTCCATCATCATATGGATGAAACTGAAAATGGACCTGCCACTTATGTAGCCAAGTGTCCACGATCTCCTTGGTACGCTGCTTTTGCTCGCCCCTGAACTGTTCCGGAGTAATGTTGGGGCCTAAAGCAGAGGCCAAGGTATCCATACCCGAAAGAGTAGAGAGGATAGTGGTCAAGAGAGAGATGGAGTTCTGCAAAGCTTGCATCTGGGCGGCGATTTGTGCCTGACGTTCCAAAGAAGAAGCTTCGAGAGCTACTTTGAACTCTTGGAAATCGGATTTTGACACATAACCGTCAAAAAGATCGGCATGGGTATGTTCCGTAGCCGGCAAAGCCTTCGCATTCGACAAGGGGCTCCAACTCCGATTCTTGGGTCGACATCGTGAAGAGAGCAAGTGGAGAGAAATTTCGATCTTTGCACAATAAAAGTGCTAGAGAACTTGAGAGCTTGAGAGGTTGAAAACTTGAGAGATGTGTGGCAAGAAGCTCACTTAAAGGGTTTATATAACCTTCCCCAAAAGCAACTTGAGCTTTTGCTTTTGTGTTTATATATATATATATATATATATATATATATATATATATATATATATATATATATTCTACTTTCTTTATTTAAAAAAAAACACACCTTTAAACCTTAGAGGGGACCTTTAAACTCTTAAAAAACGTTTAATCTATAATTTTTAAATTTAAAAAAAAAACGAAACAGCCCAAATCGGCGTTTCAATGCTTTTCTGGGTTTTTTTTTGCTCTTCCCTTCTAGATTTATCGTTGCCAGCGCCTGCTTTGTTGTCATCGGCCACCTGGCTGCCGGCGCCTGCTTTGCTGTCATCGGCCACCTAGCTGCCATCCACGCTTTCCTGCCGGTGCCGCCTATGCTCAAGCGTCCAGGGCGGCCTGCGCCTAGGCTTCGCCGCCTGCACAGGCCTGGCCGCCTGGCTGCATAGGCCCAGGCGCCTGCCAACCTGGCCGCCTGGCTGCGTAGGCCTAGGCGCTTGGCCGCCTGGCCGCCTGGCTACGTAGGCCTAGGCGCCTGGCCGCCTGGCTACGTAGTAGGCCTAGGCGCCTGCCTGTCTGACCACCTGCAACTTCCGGTAGCCCACGTCCAGCACGCCAACGCCTGCCAGCGTTCACACCACTCTTTGGATGGCACAGTTCTATGTTTGTCGGGAAGAACGAGGGTTGCGGTTGGTGAAGAGGATTTATTATCTTCAACACCGAATCTAGCCTTCTTCTTGCAAAACAAATCAACCCGACTAGACCACCTTCTCCATCACGGGTTCTTTGATGAAAAAGCACATACTATCTGAAAAAACAACAGCATGCTTAACAAAACAGCAAGCTTCTTGAACACATACCTTTCTTCGACCTCCTCGAGATTGCTGTCAGCCTCGGCTACGTAAAGCAGGTGCACGTCTACACTAGATCCAGGCTCCAGACCATAGAGCTCTCACAAATGTCGCGAGACTCTATATGACTAATGACTAACCTTGGCCACCCTTTTATAGGTTCTTGGCCGGTCATCGGGCGTCCACACTTGGACGCCCGTCCGTTAGTCTATCCCTAACTCAGCTCGCCAATCAGCCTGCCTAGCTCCAAGCTTCCCCAAACCTCGAAGCTAGTCTTGCGTGCGTGTAGCACACGGTAGGTACACACTGTGCACATGACACAGACCCTCATGAGGGTGCTTCTCCCTGTACAGTAAAGTAATAGAACAGTAGTTTTACCCCCAAAAAAAAATGTGTGCGCGTGTGTGTGTGTGTTTTGTTATAAATTGCATAAATGACTTGCTGTCCCCCATCATTCCAGTTGTTTTTCCACTGTTTTCAGTTTTAATGAGAAACACTCTCATTAGGGTGCTTCTCTATGTACAATAAAGTATTAGAACAGCGGTTTTACAACAAAGAAAAAAAAGGTAAGTGTGTGTGTGTGTTGTTATAAATTGCATAAATGACTTTGTGACCCCCATCATTCCAGTTGTACTATTCCACAAAAGATGAGAGTTTCCTTATTACCAGATCACGAAGCTCGCTCCTCTCCTCCTCCCGCTTTTCTTTCTCGCGAAAGGGTCCCTGCAGACCAGAAAACTTCCAAAATGGGAGCTTGCCACTGATAGGATCACCACATTACAATACTGCCTGCATGAGCACAACTATTGTTTAGCTCCCCACAGCCTTTTTTCTCTACCCTTCCTAGAGCACATGCAGGCAAACGCAGACCTAATCTGATGACCATCACTACTAAGCCAGTTTCTTGTGCATGAACAAACTGTAAGGTTCCATAGCTAACCTGGTGTTGCATTCGCACCCACAACTTGTTCATCTCAGTGAAATTTTGAAGCACAAACTCCACTGCATCCATGACAGTACCCCCCTCTCTGCTGAGACAAAAACTAGCAAAAGATAAGATACCTATCTCTAGAAGCAAAAAATGCATGCCCTTCAATCCTCAGAAAACAAAGCCAAGTTGCATGCAAACTCCAAAATCTTCAAAAAAAACAATCGAGGCATTTACTTACCCTTCAAGCTCTGAAGCTGCATCGAGCAGCTTGTCTTTGCTAATCTGAGCTAAATAACTTCTTAAAAAAAGTCCCCGGATCGGATGCTGTATACATCGACACATTTCTACCAAATCTTTCAGCACCTCCTTTGGAGATGCCTCTTTTGACTTTATATACACAGAGCCTACTGTACAAAGCAGATACCTGCAGCCACACACAGCTTAAGGAGGCCATCCTATCACAAATCTGAGCCAGTTGCGAACTGTGTGCGCTGCAACGATACATCCCAACTCATTAAACAGGCTAGAACTCACAGTCTGGGTAGTACGTTGCCAGCATGTTGGACAAGTTCGTATAGATAAGCATTTGTGCACCCTCTCTTTGTTTCTTCTCTGAAGAACACTTCCAGCATATGCAACTCATCAAACGTTTTCATATCTTGACATGGTCAAGGTAGTAAAGTAATTGGTGCCAACATGCCACAAGGGCAGAACCTGCACCAAGCAAACACTAGGTGGATGGAAGCAACAACAGAGCGCAGGTTCCACACTGACAGACATGCAAGCGCCACGCTAGCCGCTTCTCTGCATTTACATATTGATTAAAAAAAGATTTTTTTGTGAGAACCAGGTAAACCATTCCATTGCGCCATACAGACAATGTCCTGAGCCACAGAGGCAAGTGGAAGTGCAATGCAGGTGGAACAGATGCCACGAAAACGTGTTCGTATGACCAAGATCCTAACACTTGAAAATATAACCACTTGAATAAAATAAATGGATACAAAGCTCGTAATATTTCTGAGGAGAAAGCTTTGAAGTCCTTAGTTCTGAAAGCATTTGGGCCGAGAACTTCAATGCATCTCGCAAATTATTATTATCCTGCATTGCACACGAAATAAATAAGGCATAGCCTTAACAGCATGTTTTTGTTCAAGACAAAAGGAGGAGAAATGCAAAATGCTTATTTCACAAACAGCTTGCATCTAATGAGGATAAACAATGCAAGTTATAGTAATGATGTAATCACACAATGGTTAATAGAAAGTGGTACAGCAGCCTGTTGGCTGCTTGTCCCATACCGCCACGAAGCTACCCTCGCGGGCCTCGAGATTGCTACCAGCCTCGGCTGCGTAATGCAGGTGCACGTCTGCACTAGATCCACGCTCCAAACCATAGAGCTCTCACGAAACACGCGAGACTCTATATGACTAATGACTAACCTTGGCCACCCTTTTATAGGCTCTTGGCCGGTCATCGGGCGTCCACACTTGGGCGCCCGCCTGTCCATACTTGGGTGCCTGCCCGTTAGTCTATCCCTAACTCAGCTCGCCAATCAGCCTACCTAGCTCCAAGCTTCCCCAAACCTCAAAGCTAGTCTTGCGTGCGTGTAGCACACGGTAAATACACACTGTGCACATGACAGAGAATGTAACACGCGGAAGCTCTAGGGGTCTTCTTTCAGCCCTAAACACTAGTGGAAACATGCTGATGCAAAAACGCAGACATGAAGAGAGAGTAGAGAGAGAGAGAGAGATATGGCTGGAAATTCAGTATATATCATATAGTACAAAAAGGTACTTTTCTACAGCCCTAGGCTGCCTCATACAAAAGGTGAACATCACCCAAAATCTGGTCCTAATGCTGGACCCTAAGGACCCAGCTTTTATGGAGTTGAATGATCTAACACAATGAGCACCTTTGCCTTTTATAGGCTCTTGGACTTCTTGGAGTGTGGCCGACCAGCAGTCGGCCAACCTGCTGGACACATTAATCATAAAATCTAACACAATGAGCACCTTTGCCTTTTATAGGCTCTTGGACTTCTTGGAGTGCTGGCCGACCAACAGTCGGCCAGCCTGTTGGACACATTAATCATAAAATCCATAAATGCAGATGCGCCTGCGGACGCCTCAACCGACAGCTCCTAGGTTCTTATCTGGTTCAACCAACAGCTCTGTCATGCAGTCGACAGTGCATCCTAGTCCTTCTCCAAGTCCACACTAGCTAATCTGCACTCTATGCTCCATAATCCTAGTTCTATCTGGTTCTCATACTCTTTTTCTGGCTACCTCTTCTGGACCAGCAAGGCTCCTGTGGCTGAGGTATAGGTGGCTGCTGTGGGGCGTGGTATAAGCCCTCTGCATATGTGTGCCATGTCTATGGGTCTGCAATGGGTGTCGGTGTCCGGGGCTCTCTGAAGTGCCGCCATGAGATAGGGCTATCTCTACTCATGAAGAAATGGAAGATCTCTAGCTCCAGGGCTTTGCACTCGTCATCATACCATCTGTTCTGGGGCATAGTCCCAGATCTCACAGGCTCTCCTGAGTGGACACGATGTGGGAAGCTCTGTAATGCAACCGTGTGTAGGAGTGATGCCAGCTGGGCTGTAATGGTATCCATAGGTGCCACGCGATCCATGAGTAGGAGCCCATCCTCTACTCTGCCAGTGTATGTATGCCATGTCATGTGTGAAGTAGATGGTAGTGTGTGGCGTCAATATGTGGGGGGGCTGGTGATACCGGTGATCCGGCTAGTGAAAATGCCAAGTATGTATGACCTGCCCCAATAGGACGAGGTGGGATGGAGAATGAGGTGACAAGCTGTGATGCCTCCAAAGACCCCATAATGTAGTCTACCACTATGCCTCCGGTCCGTGTATGGCCCCCATGTGGGAAGCATGTCAGCCCTCTTGATCCCGGCCACTGTAGCATCCCATTATAAATAACGAGACGATGCCTGGCTCCCAACTCTAGTAAGTGGTCCCCATAATGTCCTCTGTCTGGTCCAGTGTCCTCAAATGCCCGACTAGCCCCTATCTCCTCTGGATCCACAGGGTGGAGGATCTCCATGTCATCATAGTCATACACCTCACACTGTCTGCTTTGTGTGTGGGCATTGAAGTCACCCGTAAGAAATACTTCCCCTAGTGTAGAATAATGCATAATCTCCTCTGACAGACAAGTGTATGGCGAGGCTCCTGTCTCCTCCTCCTGTGGCATGTCCTCTGTAATGAGGATCCTGATGGAGGAAAGTAACATAGGGCTATGTATATAACGTTGTCCTGTGAGAGCTGTAAGCTGATCCACATGTATCTGGCCTCTGGATCCTGTGCTACTACTCTCAGTCTCCCCTGCAGCTCCCGTCTGAATAGAACTGCTACTCCCCCCCGACCCTCTCGAGGTACCCTGGCGTGTGGTCCTCCTGTATGCTGACTCCCACTGGAATCCCTCTCCTCTCTGGGCTTTGATGTGTCTCTGTCAGAAGTATGATGTCTCTCCCCACCATAACATGCTCCAGTCGTCCAGGCTGCACCCATAGTGAACCATTACAATTCCATACTGCCATGTGTATCTCTGTCAGTGGCCCGGTCTGTGTCCCATAGGCCCCAAACCGCTAATCCATGGGCAGACCATCAATGATGACCCGACCATCTCGATAGAAGGCCTTCTTGCCTTCTCTCCTCGCGTGTAAGACTCGTGGCATGCAAGCTCTCCTATGCTCTAGCTGCATCCTCGTGAGATCATCATCCAAGAAGTCCCTCTAAGCCTCGTAGTATGACCCTCTTCCTCATGAAGGTCGTCTCTCCTGCAAACTGTAGGATGAGGGCTCGCTTGCGTGTTGAGTCTTTCCCGGCTCTCCATGCTTTGGTGAAGGGGAGAGGGTCCTCTTCCCTGTAGCCTAGCTTCATGCATAGAAGCTGTCCATCTTTCTCGGGAGTGGAGTTGGGTGTCTCGGCTATACCTGTGACTCGAATGTTGAGGCAGTGGGCATGCCTCATCTTCTCCTCCTCAATGGTGGTGTGAATGATTTGATGTTCTTCCCTTTGAGTCTCCTCCCTCACTTCTTTGCGGATGTTCTTCTTCACCACCTCAACCCATCCTGACTGCTTGGCTTCAAGTTTTCCCTCCATGTCCTTTGTGATCTCCTTGGAGATCTCCTTTGATGGCTGTGAGAGTGTTCTCATTGATCTCCCCTTCTTCCTTCTCGGTGTTCTTGACGGCTACCAATTCCACTTTCAATGCACTCACCTCCTCCTTGAGTGCTGTGTTCTCTTGTTCAAGGCCCGTGACCCGTGCTTCGAGGGCCATGATGTGCCGATGTAGTTTGTCTACCTCATTGAGGTTGGAATCGGATGTCTTCTTGTTCTCCTTGATTAGTGCCTTCATTGCCGTCTCGAGGGCCTCGAGTTTCTCTTGGAGACTGGGGGCCATTCCTCGAGATTACTCTGCCCTTCCCACAGGCAGGGAGGAGAGAGAGAGAGGTGTCAGAATACGCAGCGGAGATGATGACCAAATCTGGGAACACAAGAGCAAAAACGCAGGCAGAAAAACAGCACAAGAGAGAGACAGATGTAGGCGTGTAACTCTGCTCTATTTACACAAGAAGATCCCGAGGAATGATACAAATGAGGTATAGGGGCTGAGGACCTATATATACTCCCCTAGAGGGCAGTCGGCCAGCATAAGAGAAGCCCACGACTGATAAAAAAGGTCCACGACTGCATAAATGCAGTCGGCCAGCTATCTGGTGCCAAAACCTGATCAAAACCAGTCGGCCAGCAGCAAGAGTGCCCACGACTGATAAACATCCAGTCGGCCAGCACTGTACTGCTCTTGGCACCCTCTGGTAGCCCTCCCAAGCCTCAGAAAAATGGAAAAAAATAGGGGAAAAATGCGGAGAGTGGGGAAAAATGGGAAAACACCTCATAAGGGCGGACACACCCACAACAAAGGCCCTGGTGTATAAATCTAGACAGGAGATGACTTCTAACACCCCCTCTCAGCTCCTGGCTGTGTAACCAACCACTGGGAGCTGGGGTGCCCTGAGCAAGTCCTGAGAGAGCGACTTCGTGAAGAGGTCCACCGTACTGTCCTCCGTCGAACAGAACTCCAGCAAGATGTCATCAGCAACGATCTGTTCACGAACAAAGTGCCTCGGGATGACCATAGGTTCCTCCAGTGGAGGCCCAAACCTGCAATGTAACCTCCTCCTGCTCCGTAAAACTGCTCCTGGGCCATAAGTAGATCTCCTCGTGTCCGGATCTCCTCCCCAAACTGAGTCACTCCAACCGCGGAGTCGGACTCCATCCAACAATCCCCCTCCTGTGTACAAGAGTCCATGATCCTTCGCATGTCGCAGGAACCACAAGAAACACAATCCTGCCTCCCGAGGAGACATCTGCAACCAAGAGCTCAACTGCCTCATCAGGAAGCTCTCGTCCAATCCGGTGTCCATCAACCAGATCAATGAACCATCCAGCTTCTGAGTCACAGAGACATCACACTGCTCACAAGGATCAACACCTGTTACGGTGCACAAGCAAGTCCTGGAAACCTTCTGAAGACCACGCAAGGCCTTCTGAAACCTGTCAACCACCCCCTCTGAATCCGGAACCACAAAGCCCGGAGAAACCACCTCCTTCTGCAAGTAAACACCTGCCACTTGCCTAGCTTTCCAACAGGTCCCCGTGGAAAGAACATCCTCAACTACTGGAAGTTCTATGTCCCGAACACGACGAGACATCAGAGCATAAGTGACCTGTTCAGCTTCCTCTGACTCACGAACACAAGAACTACCAACCTCAATACTGGAAAGTTCCTGCCAACTGCTGCCATCTACTGGCAAGCTATCCACCACCTGGTCTCGGAAAGCCCGCACCTGTAGCATATCCACACTTGAGTAGCCATTACCAGACTGCCACTCATCACAATCCTGAGGACCTGGGAGAGAGAGTGCTGAAAGCCTGTAGACTCCATTCACCACTCCACCTTCCCAAACCACTTGGCCTGTTGCTTTGTCCCGGAGAGCAACAAAATGCTCATCAAACTCCACCCGTACGCCAGTCTTGCAAACCTGATGCACTGACAACAGATGAAAACCAAGTGCCGGAACATACAACACCTGGGAGGAATGCTTCCCCCCTCTGCCATCGGGAACTATCTCCATCCTGCCCTCACTGTGAACTGGGATAGTGGACGTATCCCCAGTAAGAATATGACCAGAAAGCCTGCAGAGATCCTGTAAACCGGAACGGGAAGGAGTCATGTGCCTGGAAGCACCACTATCGAGAATCCACTCCCGAGTATCCGTTGCGAAAAGTCCTCCAATCTCCTCCCTGCCTGAAGAAAATAAAGCATCGGTGTCCATCACCTCCAGGTGCACAAAAGCCGGAGTCTTCATGATTGCTGAGGAGTCTTCACCCTTCTCGGTCTTCCGCTTGGGACACTGCCTCCAGTAGTGGCCTTTCTCGCCACAATCATTACAGGTCCTCTCTGCCTTTAGCTTCTCGCGGTCAGCGTCGGACATCTTCTCAGAAGACTTCTCCGATGAAGCCTTCCCTTTGCCCGAGTTACGGCCTTTCGATCGTTGGCTAGTAAAGGCCTCCGAACCTCCACCCTGAGGAGGGTTCGTAAATCGTTCCTCCTGGTCCAGGACCATGGGCACAAGCTCCTCCCACGTGATGGTGCTGAGCCTGCCACTGGTAATCAACGACGAGTAGAATGCTGAGTACGAAGAGGGCAAATGTGACAGCAACGTGATGGCCATGTCCTCTGACGATATCTCCTTCCCAGCCTGGAGAACTTCCTGCTGAAGAGCCTGCAGCTTGTTAATATGCTCCCGCATCGTCGACGACTTTGCAGGGCTCATAGCCCGCATCTGTACTTCCAAGGAAATCCTCTTCATGGGCGATACCCTGTTGTAAAGTGAGGCCAAATGCTGCCATATACCTCTGGCCAGCGTCATATGCTTTACATGATTAATTACCTATGGTGTGCAATTGAGGAAAATAAACGAACGGACCCTGGCGTTGACGCGATCCCACATCTGCGTCTGGGCCTCCCGGTCCTTTCGGGTTGACGGTAACTCCCCTTCCTCTACTTCCGGCCGTGGAACACCAACAACGACGAAATCGGCGAGGTCGTAAGACTCCAGAACGGATTCCATCATCACCTTCCATATGCCGTAGTTGCTCCCGTCCAACTGACGGTCCACCGAGAACGTGGGGAGTGTCGGGATCTTCACATGTCTCTCGGCCATCTCAAACAGATCTGCCATAGCGGGGATGTACTCTGAAAAGGGTGGGTGGGTGGGAACAAAGAAGAACTGATACCTGCAAGTGGCTGTCCAGCAAATCAGCCCGCCTTCCTCTTGCTTCTCCTCTTCCCGATCAGCCCAAAACAGTCCACCAATCAGCCACAAAACAGCCCCCTCTTGCTCACACAAATCCCAAGACCTATCTAGAGCCTAGGGCTCTGATACCATGTCAGAATACGCAGCGGAGATGATGACCAAATCTGGGAACACAAGAGCAAAAACGCAGGCAGAAAAACAGCACAAGAGAGAGACAGATGTAGGCGTGTAACTCTGCTCTATATACACAAGAAGATCCCGAGGAATGATACAAATGAGGTATAGGGGCTGAGGACCTATATATACTCCCCTAGAGGGCAGTCGGCCAGCATAAGAGAAGCCCACGACTGATAAAAAAAGGTCCACGACTGCATAAATGCAGTCGGCCAGCTATCTGGTGCCAGAACCTGATCAAAACCAGTCGGCCAGCAGCAAGAGTGCCCACGACTGATAAACATCCAGTCGGCCAGCACTGTACTGCTCTTGGCACCCTCTGGTAGCCCTCCCAAGCCTCAGAAAAATGGGAAAAAATAGGGGAAAAATGCGGAGAGTGGGGAAAAATGGGAAAACACCTCATAAGGGCGGGCACACCCACAACAAAGGCCCTGGTGTATAAATCTAGACAGGAGATGACTTCTAACAAGAGGGAGAGAGAGAGAGAGTTATGTTGCTGCCTTGGGGGCCTGAGCAAGGGTGGGTGGGGAAAGGGGCGCGAAGGGCCTACCGAACAGGCAGGCGGGCCAGCATAGCACCAGCGAGGCGGAAGGGCTACTGGGCGGCAGTAGTGAATAGGGAACAGAAGCGGGCGGCAATGAGCGGCTACGCACATAGGGCGGGCCGCGAACAATGAACAGAAGCGAGCGTCAGTGGGCGGCTACGCACAGAGGGCGGGCAGCGAACAGTGAACAGAAGCGGGCGACAGGGGGCGGAGGGCGGGCGGCAGTGGGCGGAGCGAACAGGGAACAGAAGCGGGCGGCTACGCACAGAGAGAGGGAGGCGCAGATGTCATGTGCATGATAAATGCTATGGACATTCTCAGGTGCTGATCCAGAAGAGGCAACCAGATAAAGAGTATGAACCAGGTAGAACCATGATGATAGAGCACAGAGCACTTTTGGCAGTGTAGACTGGAGAAAGGCGTGGAGAGCAAGCTGAAGATCAGATGGCTGTCAGCTGCAGGACAAGTGTTGTTGGCTGCACACAAGGCTGTCGGCTGCTCACAGAAGTGGTCGGTTGAACCAGAGGACAGGGGCAGCAGCAGCAGGCGCAAGGAGGAGGACCAGTCGGCTGCGTTAAAGAGCATTTGATGCATTTATGACTGGCCGACCAGCACTCGGCCAGTCTACCAAGTGTCCAAGGGACCTATAAAAGGCACCAAGTGCTCATTGTTATGACCATTCATTCCACTAGGGAGTGGATCAAGTCCTAGGACAGATTTTGGTGTGTTACCACCTTTTATAAAGACAGCCTAGGGCTGTAGTAGAAGTACCTTTTTGTACCATATCAATATACTTAATTTCCAGCACACCTCTCTCTCTCTACTCTCTCTCTATATCTACGTTTTGCATCAGATGGTTTCCAAGAGTGTTTAGGGCTGAAAGAAGACTCCCAGAGCTTCCACGTGTTACGTTGGTATCAGAGCATCAGGCTCAGCAAAGCTAAACACTGATTCAGTCCCATATGATGGTGTACAGGTCCAAGGTACAAGAAAGTACATGGATACGAAGCCCAAGGCAAGGAACACAGAATAGGGAAGAACTCCCAGGAGGTTTGGTGGTGGTGTTCCACAAAGCCAAAGGGGATGGCAGTCCTGTGAACCAGATAGGTTCCCGGGCAACGGTCCCAAGGGAGGTTTATCCTCCAAGGGTGATGTGAGAGTGCCAGACTCATTTCTCAAGAATGAAGACCAAGACAGTGTTCAGAGTCGGGGCAGGAATGGATTGTGGACTAGAGGAAACAGATGCATAGATCTTCGTCACAGACAGAGTGGTTTGGAGAACAGGCCGGATTTTCAGAGAAAAAGGGTTGCCAGGGATGGATGATGACAGAGGGACTTCAAGAAAAGATTGGGATGATGACAGTCATCCAAGAGCAGGTTGGAATCCCGTCATCAAGTTTAGCAGAGGGGGATGTCATGTGCATGATAAATGCCATGGACATTCTTAGGTGCTGATCCAGAAGAGGCAGCCAGATAAAGAGTATGAACCAGGTAGAACCGGGATGATAGAGCACAGAGCACTTTTGGCAGTGTAGACTGGAGAAAGGCGTGGAGAGCAAGCTGAAGATCAAATGGCTGTCGGCTGCACGACAGATGTTGCTGGCTGCACACAAGGCTGTCGGCTGCTCACAGAAGTGGTCGGCTGAACCAGAGGACAGGGGCAGCAGCAGGCGCAAGGAGGAGGACCAGTCGGCTGCGTTAAAGAGCATTTGATGCATTTATGACTGGCCGACCAGCAGTCGGCCAGTCTACCAAGTGTCCAAGGGACCTATAAAAGGCACCAAGTGCTCATTGTTATGACCATTCATTCCACTAGGGAGTGGATCAAGTCCTAGGACAGATTTTGGTGTGTTACCACCTTTTATAAAGACAGCCTAGGGCTGTAGTAGAAGTACCTTTTTGTACCATATCAATATACTGAATTTCCAGCACACCTCTCTCTCTACTCTCTCTCTATATCTGCGTTTTGCATCAGATGGTTTCCAAGAGTGTTTAGGGCTGAAAGAAGACTCCCAGAGCTTCCGCGAGTTACAGCAGAGAGAGAGGGAGAGGGCAGGGGGGGCTGGCGGGAGAGAGGGCGGGAGGGAGGGCTGGCGGGCAGGGGGAGGGGAGGCGCAGAGAGAGAGAGAAAGATAGGGCAGGGGGACTGGCGGGAGAGACGGTGGGAGGGAGGGCTGGCGGGCAGCAGGAGGGGAGGTGCAAAGAGAGAGAGAGAGAGAGAGAGAGAGATTCACTTTATGGTAAAACCTTGAATGTAAAAGGTCTTACAATTATTTGGTTTGCACAAGAGCTTGCAAAAGAAATAAACACTTTATAAGTATTAGCTTTGCCGGCTACAAACGTGATGTATGAAGTAAAAGGATTCGAAATAAATGAAAGTTTAGTTGAATCAATTCCTTTTGCCAAATGGCGTCTAGAATCTAGAAGATACTGAAGATGTTCTACGTGGCTGTAGCAAGGAGCGTCCAGAAGAGACTCAAGATCGCATACGTGTCTGCAGTAACGAGCAGCACACTCAATATCTTTTGCATGGCTGTAGCAAAGGTAGATGCACAGATGATCTGTTAGCGCACAGGATACACACACAAGCAGCATAAACGTGCATAATATCCATGACCACATCAGTACACACACAAGCAGCATAAACGTGCATAATATCCATGACCACATCAGTACACACACAAGCCCTGACATCTTCGGCAAAAAATAGCCACGTAGGCAAACTGCTCCACACAGAGCCAGAAGGTTCTCAACCCTTCAATATACACCCGCAACCTAGGTACGTGGTCGTGGACAACTCAGTAGTGCCGGCACAGGCACATTGAAGCTCTATAAGGCCAAATCGATGGCGCACATAGATGCTTAAATCTAACCACGAAAAGCACAGTCAGCATGGCAACTAGACTCATTGATAACATAACATTACACGTGGCCACAAAGGCTGCCGACTGGGAATAGGGACTGCCTATGATGCTTGTGCAAGGCCTTGGCTGCCCCATGGGCTGGCCCATGTACTTATACCTCTACATGCCTAAATATGCTTGGTTTAATACATCTAATGGACTGACCTAACATGCCCTATCCTTATGTGACTTATATGTTTGTTTTCCATGTGGGTTAAGGGATCGACCCTCACACCTAAGGGTCAGAGATTGACCTACGTAGCTCGTGCTTGACATGTCCCAGACTGGGCTTGACAATGGGGCCACAGCATACAACGAATGTTCCTAAAAGGGTGTTAATGATGTAAAATGATATACTAATTGCTGAGCGAGTGTGTCACATGGCACTGCAGTGCAGGGTGCATGTGACACCTACTCTATGGTTGTTGGGTAATATCAAAAAATTAAAATTAAAATTAAGAGAATTCAATTTTAGCAAGCTTGATAGAGTGGTGACATTTGTCACCACCCTTACTGAGTGTAGTCAAGCCTCCCCTTGCCATACTATTGCTATTTTGGAGTGAAGCAACTCTTCTAATCCTATGTATGGCTCATTTTGGAGGCGGTAGTTGGGAGAGAGCAATTTGAGGAATTCCCTTCTTTTTCATGCAAATTCCGGCGCTTGGTTTCTTCCAGCTTTGCAAGCTTGGCTGTAGGTATTGTGTGCAGCCCTAGGCAAGCTTCTTGTGCCCAATTAGTTTCCATATAGCCAAGCGAGTCCTAGCAAAAGGGGTAGCCATGCTATGTTTTTGTGCTCCAATTTGAAGCTCCCAATTCAGCCTGAATTTAGCACGAACTTTCCTTCTCCTTTTGCTATTCATCATTTGAATGCTTGATTAGCTTCTAATCTTGCCCACTCAATTGCCCACATGTTAAGTAAAATTCTCATTGCTATTGAGCCCATCAATTGTGTGGATTAAGTGATCAAATCAGGCCCAAAATCATGTGCAGAATCAGAGAATTCCCCCCCTTAATCCCTCTTCAAGAGAGCCTCTTTCAAACATTTGATTAGCTATTTGCTTTGCCTCTTACCTTGCCCCCTAATTGCCCATATAATTTCCCTTGCTTTAGAGCCCCAATTTGAGTGATTAAAGAGCCTCCTAATCAACCCATAAATTTGTAGAAAACCAGTGATTCGCCTCCTTTAATTACCTTGGCCAAATCACCTAGAGTGATTCCTACTAGTGGAATTTGATGAGATCATTGAGTAATATGGACATGGAAAGCTACCAACACAACTTGGGGAGACTTTGAAGGATTACAAAGCTTCATTAGTGGACTTTTGAAGTGGTGGTGGACAGCCCTCCTCAAGATCTCAAGGCAAGGATAAATTCCGTCACCAATACTATTTCTACAAGCCAATTTATCAAGGTTCTCTCCTACAACTCTATTTCTTGATTCTATCATGGTTTTGAAAGTTTGAATTGCAATTGATTTACGTGATTTTGCTTGTTTCAATAAGAATTAGAGTCTCTTTGAAATTCATGCATAAATTTAACAAGGTTATGTTATGTGAACAACCATCCATTAGGTGGTATTAATTGTGATGATGAGGAACTGTTATGTGATTCTATTTGGTTCATAGGTAGAATGCGATTTCATTTTCTAGTCTAATTGAATGATTCAAAGGGGAATGAATGGTCTTTCTTCCATAGAGGTCAAATTAGGGATTGAATAGTCAAATTACATTGTCTACATGGTTCAAGTGGTTACATTCATTAACAAATAAAAGTACCATAGATCTAGGGAGACCTAGAAGTTGTCAAACTTATCTTCCCTCTCGTGAAACACTAAGGCTGCCCCTTTGTATCCAAACATCAGTTGGCCACCATGGAGGAGGATATATGATGAATCTAGCACTGAAAGAATAACCCATTCTCGATCCTTTACCAGCCAAGAACACCTATTCCTAACAACAGTTCCCAAGAACTTATGTTATCTTGGTAATTGCTATGCTCAACACACCCTCAAAAGCTCTGTTATCTCATTTCTATGCCTCGCAAAAGCACCCGAGTGTAGCTATTCAGATTGAGAAATTGACATCTACCTGCACACCCAACCATAGGGCGCTCAAACTCTCTCCCGACTCATAGTTGCTGCACGTTTCAAAATGCCTCGTATGAAATGCATTTCCGAAATGTTTCAGACCTTTCATATCTTACTGAAACTTTTCATGCATAAAAGGAGGACTTCGTCTCAATGAAACTTTCCCATGGTCAACATGGCCTAGCTCTGGCCAAATATCACGTGGCAACAATGCCACAGTCCTACAGTAGTTAAATCCATCAATCAACTGGGCCCAATCATCGCAGGTTATCATCTGTAGAATAAACTCTCAAAGAATTTTTCCCAAACCTCCATACTTTTGACTCTTCAACTTCCGCTCCCCTTGCTTGGCACAGATCTTGTTACTTCAGTATCACTGTTCAGCTTCTGCTCCACCACTGTAAATATAGCATTGTGTATCTGTTAACCATATGGAGCACATCATCCATGACAACTACACACATCGAGGACAATGAAAAAGCGGTGTGAACTCTTCCCCGTGCCTTCGCTGTAGCAGCCCACTCAGACATCCTTTAATGGTCTCTCTCTACTCTTCGCATTTACGAATCCTCCACGGACAACAGATTTCCTTCGGTTTCAATCCTAGCTAAGATGAAACCTTAGAGCCTAATAAGCATGACAAAATAGTAACCTTTCCGCTCGTGGTTTCTGATGCATTGCATGAGCTTAAGAAAAAAATCCGAAAAAACATGCTTTTTTCAACATACCAGAGCTCGTTGCATGTAGAAAGCGTGATGCTTGACGAGAGCCAGGGCATCAGCGAGCCATTTCTCCTGCTCCTCTGTGCTGGAGACTCTGTCGTCGCTGGAGCTCTGCATGGTCGAAAAGCCCTGCTGAATCGAATGCTGCAAAAAAGACTGTTAGGATAAGCTAAGGGTTTCCTTAATTGGGGGGATTGTTCCGATAGGAATAGGGTTTCCTAGATCCTGTGCTGAAGTGCAGAGATGGGCGCGTGTTTCCTTGCCGGTCTTTCCATTGACTTTCTTTGGATGTGCTGCCCATCAACCGTCACTTTCTCTTTTCATGAGTTAATGCACCTTTTTTATGGCCTGACATCCTCGAAATAGCCAAATTTAAAAAACCCTCTCTAGTCCTCTCGTTCATTGAACATTCCCTTTTCGCTATTGGTATTTTTTTCTTTTTCTTTTTCCTGTGCGCTTTTGTGTCTATAACAAGCTTAGGATTCTCTCAGTGCCCCACTTTCCCCCAGATGATCACGATCATCAAATGCTAACGCTGGCCAACGTTTGCCTGCAGGTTAAATCTCAATCAAAATCGCCTTGATTCTGGCCCTTCCCCGCACCCCCTTATTCCCTCCCTCTCTCTCTATCTCTCTCTCATTGTCATAACCCTAGCTGCGTTGCAGATGGGTCTTGCGAGATGGTTCACCATAGGCATCACCGCAAAGAAAACTGGGAGAAGACTAAGCAGAAGCAGCCATGGCTTCTCCCCTAGCGATGCAGAAACAAAGTAGGAGAAGGATGGTATGCCCCCTTCCTTGAATCTATGGAGTTATGACACAGAGAGCTCTAATACAATCTCTGTTGCAGAAAGACTAGCCATAGCTTTAGCAGCTCCGAGCTTTTCACCTCCCACTCACAAATTCACAGAGCAAGATAGCCATGGCACACTCATGCCTGCAGGAAGAAAGGTTCTCCCTTTCTTCAAGCCTCGAGGAAGAAATGGTAAGGCAACAGGCTTATGCTATCCATTCTTATTCCTACACAATAATAAGGCAGGCCATCGTGATTCCTCACCTTGTTTTTTGGATGCTCTATGTTTGGTTGAGGTACTAAAGAGTTTTATTGGACCTTTAAAAATAAGGGTAAGGGAAAAATGTGACCTTAGAAAAAGCTTTCTCTAAATTTATAGTCTTTAAATTAAAGGCACTTCCTAAAGAACCTTCGTAGATGATAGTCATCAATGTGATAGGCCTCCAATGATTGAACCTTTCACAAGACTCTAAACTTAGAGATATAGGGTTTTTCAATAACTTAATGTTTGTTCATTCATCGCAAGCCTATAGCTTCAAAGCCAAAATTGCACCAATAGTACCATTGCCATTTGAAACTACATATCCTAACTCCATCTGGGGCACAAGACTTCAAAACTAGTGACATAGGGTTTTGCACTACCATTCCCTTACATTCTAGAACCATGTAAATATGTGAAAGACACTTTCACAAGCAACCTGCTTGTTGGGAATAAGCTTGATCGGCCCCTCTTTTAAACCCTTGTCCAAGTTACCTGCCCTGAAAGCCTCTCTAGCTTCATCAAGGGTAGATCTATATATGATAATATCTAAGCTGCAATGTTGGGCAGAGACCTGGCTTTGAGGGACAAGACAAAAATGCATTATGCTACAAATGGATTTAGAGAAAGCTTATGATAGAATACATTGGTCATTTGTAGCAAGGGTAATGGAGAAACTAGGATTTGGTATGAGGATGGCTACTTGTATATATACCCTTACTTTTGGAGGACATTCTAAATTGTTACTAAATGGTAGGGTTGATGTGAACAGGTCTATGAGGCAGGGTTTCCCCCTTACTCCTTTAATGTTTGTCATTGCCTCTCATCCCTTAATTGTTGCTTTGAAATATGCTTCTATTGAAGGGAAAGTAACTAGACTGAAGCTAAATAATGGGGAACATTTGGTTATACAATGCTTTACAGATGACTCTCTTCTCTTTTTGCAAGCTGACAATGATAATGTAAGGAGGGTCCTGGGTATCATTCATGATTTTGCTGATGCCTTAGGATCTAAATGTAACATACATAAGTCCAAAATTGGAAGTCTCTCTAAGGATAATGATTTTGATCTAGAGAGATGGGGCAATGAGGTCATCAAAAGAGGGTAGATAGTCATACACTTAGGGGTTCCTTTTGGGGTGGATGTGACTAATAAACAACTCACGAATTGGGCCCTCGATAAGTTTCAACTGAAGTTAAAAAAGTGGGAAGGCATCAGAGTCCCATTTCATGATAGAGTGGCCATATGCAACATAGTGTTGAATGCTTATATTATGTTCTTATGTCCAGTGCTACATTTTGGGAAAGGTCATTTGGCAGAAAATTATCAAGCCTATTAGAGAATTTCTGTGGAAAAATGGTAGCTCTAATAAGAAGACACTTGCCTGGTTGGCATGGGATAGGCTGACTTTGCCTAAGGAAGAAGGAGGCATTGGCATTCTCCATCTCCCCTCTCACATAATGGCCAAAATAGCACTCTTGCTTCCTAAATGCTTGAGCAAAAGGAGGTCTGGACAAAGATTCTTAAGGACCTTGTTGAAGGCTCTCATGTTTCTTTTGGAGGCAAATGGCAAGGTTTAGATTGGAAGGATAAGTTATTCTCTTATGCCTCCCTTAAGATCACAGGATTCTCTCTAGCCAGGATGTTGAGCAACAAATGGAAAGAGACTTTGGGGTTAATAGTATGGAAGGGATGTGCTATAGTTTCAGGAAATTCTCTGTTATGTCTTGGGATTTGGTGGATATGTAAATTTAAGCCTCCTCTAGCCTTCCAAGATCCCAAAATTGTTAAGAGTTTGAATAATAAAGGCCTTAAGAAACTGTCTAACTATTGGGATAGGGTTTTGGTGGGATGGAAGGATCCAGAACAACTTGATGAGGATTTCAGTCTAAACTATAGGGAAGGAAAATTGGTCGGATTTGTGCTGGAAGAGGTGCAAAAAGGAGGGTTTTCTACTGCCTATGATGAATCATGTTGGGTAAAGGATTGGGTCTGGTATAATGGGGCTAAGCTGGATAGGGGGGCCACCAATATTTTGTCTAAGGAACTAAGGAAAACTGAGGAGAATGTGGTCTATTGTAATAAGATCTGGAGGATAAGTTGGGGCCCTTGCAGGTGGAGAAAAAGATGGAAAACCATCTGGAAATTGGATATCCCTATTAAGTCCCAAGTTTTTCTTTGGAGAGTATGTATGGGAGCTCTTCCTTTAGGGATCAAATTAGTGCAGAGAAGCTTCACTAGGTATTAACATAGTTAAAGCTAAGGAGAAGACCAATAAAATGTGGACCAATGAATAAAAGGTGGTACAAGAAAGTAAAACAGGTGGACCATACCTTTGTGGCCTTTATTGAGAACCCAATGGGCACTAGACCAGTTGTTAAAGTGTGGTCTAAGAAGGGAGTGATCTTGGAGCAATAATCACCCAAAGGATGTACAAGTGAAGGCCTAATAGAAGCTTGTATCCAACTTGGATATCAAAATATCATGGGAAAAATCTTCTTTTGTATTTGAGGATGAGAGATGGACACAGATTTGTGACTTGCTAAATAGGGTATGAAGTATATGCAGATGTAAGATGTAAATATAGCTTTTTTAGCATAATAATACATATATATACTGGTCCTAAAAAAAAAATTTGAGGCACTTAATAAAACATACCTTGATAAAAAAATTAGTAGGCGGTCTTCTGCTTGTTGCTTTGCAAGATAAACAATTCATCATTCAATGTTTTTCTCACTACTAAAGTTGCAAGATTGATGTTATCCTTCATAATCCTCAGGTCAATGTTCTCCTTCTGGGAGGGCGTGAAGAAGTGGTAGAAGCAGTAGTAGAGGGCACGGTGGGATGGGCCACTAGGTACTCTACCAACTTGATACTGAGGTGTTTTCCCAAGAGGATAAATGTGCGAATAGGGGCTCCCTATTCAAATTGAGGGATAGGTGAAGATGGGGTCAGAGCTACCAGTGTAGCTTTTGGGACTTTGGCCCTTTCAGTCGATGCAGTCCAATTGACATTTGAAAGCACCTCCAATAGACGACCAGCTGCTTTGCACAAAAACTAGAGCTCATCTAGTTAAACAAAATAGTTAATTAGAAGGGGGATTGACAAAATACGATTTAATGTTGCGCGCGAGCGCGCGTGCACGCGCGCGCGTGTGTGTCTGTGTGTGTGTGTGTGTGTGTGTGTGTGTGTGTGTGTGTGTGTGTGTGAGAGAGAGAGAGAGAGAGAGAGAGAGAGAGAGAGCACTTCAAGGAAAGCCGCAAAGCATGCAAATGCCTGCATTGTACCCCATCTTCCTATGGTGCTCTAAAGTAACCAACTATCTTTGCTTAGCGCAAGAGCCTTGAAGCAACTAGTAGCTACACTTTTTTTGTTGTGAGGTGTTTGCTACAGGAGAACTCCTAGGAACTGGGCAAGATTCACTTGAGTAGAGCACTCTTGGGACCTCGTCGAGAATTGAAATTGAGAGGTAAGTTATGTGTACATGATTCACGACATATCATAGTTTGCAACTATAAACAAGAACTCGTCTTTCTTAATTGTAGCTCAACTTACATGGGTTTTCTTTGTAGGAAAAAATGTCAAACTTTTTGCAATCAAGTTTACATGGCTTCACAAGAAAAGACACACAATCCGATACACCATCAGGGTCTAAAACAAGAAAAGTAAGTAGTAAACATGTCTACAATTGCTGATGAATGATGAGGTAGCTTAAGTAGAGAATGAAAAATTTAAAGAGAAGGATAAGTTGGTTGGGGAGGTTGAGGCACCTAGACGAAGAAAGGCAAGAAGGGATTGGAATGAAGCATGGGTAAGAACATTTGATTGGGCATATTTTGATAGAGGTATGTCGTATTTTTTGCAACTTTTACAAAGCCGATTCAAAATGCAAGAGTAAGTTTGGAAAGTCGGGGTTTGTAAATATTTGAATTAGTACTCTTTTTAAGCACGCTAAGTCAAATTCTCATAAACTTGCTTCTTATCATTGTAGCACCAATAAAGTCCTTATCACCTAGTTATTAGAGAAGAGCAAAGATATAGCTGATCTTGTGACTATGAATCTCTTTGCTACACCATATCATGTTAGAAAACAAGATTTATCATTTAGTAGTATGCTTCAATATTGGAGTTTGTATTATTTTATGGTTGCTCTTATTTTCCAACTGAGATGTATCACAATGATAAAGCTTGTTCGATATTTGTATAATATATGAGTGAGTCTTTGCTAAAATCATAGCTTGATAGATTAAGAAAGTTGCCCTTTTTGGTTTAATGTGATGGATGAGTCTACATACATAGGAACCAACCAAAATTCTTTATGCATCATTCCTTGAAAATTTTGAGCCTATGACAATATTCTTAGGACTGCTAGAACTAGAGAGTGGAGTAGCATCTTGTTTATATGATTCATGCATTCAATTTCTATTAAGTCTTGGACTTGATATTTGAAACGTGGTTTGTTTTTAGCTTAGATAGAGCTTCAACAATGATTTTTCAAAAAGTCCCATTAGAAAATCCATGCTTGAAAATTTATAAGAGGAATTTGGTTGTGTATTTCTACACGAGTCGTATTTATAAGGTACGTTTATTAAGTAGACAAATGGTTGTTAAAAAGGTATGTGATTCTTATGAGGCCTTGTTAGAATTTACCAAAAAAGAAAACAAGACTCTCTTGGAAAAGATTTCTACGCTTGAATTCATATATAATCTTTGCTTTTTGTGTGATGTCTTATATATGCTTGCCATATTAAGCAAATTTTTTCAAAGTATTTTTGTTGATAATACATCCATGGTTGGATTTATTGAGCTTGAGATCAAGGCTTTAGAGATGTAGATGTATTTTATACTTGATCCTGAAGTTGATATCAATGCATCAACCCATGATAGATTTAAATTTCATATCATTCCTAATTATGGATCTCTTGATGGTCAATTATATGCTCTACGCACTTCTATTCGAGGTGACACGTATAGGAGTATCCATATTTATAGAAAAATTGATGGCTTTGATTTGGATGATTGCATAAAGTTTCAAAAATCATTTGTAGAGTCAATTATAAATAACTTGAAAGAAAGGTTTTATGATAACAACATTTTGGCTTGTTTTAAAGCTTTAGCTCCATGCAAGATCTTTTTATGGCGAGAAAAAGGTTAGTGTCTTAGGTGATGCCTTTGAGCCGATAGTAGAAAGTATGAAACCAAACATGAGTTTTAATACTTCAAACTACAAGCCCCTTCCAAATGGAATGATTGGAGCTTAAAAGATACATGGGTTGCGATCAAAAGAAACTTGACCATGAGAGAGAAGTATCCAATGTTAATGTTGGCTATAACATTGCAATGTTACAGTGTTGTAGCACAACATGTTGTGAAAGAGGCTTTACTGTTCAAAACCTCATCAAAAATAAGTTGTGAAATCAATTGAATACAAGAAATGTTGATGCTCTAATAATGATATCCATTGAGGGACCGAGATTAAGTGAATTCGACTTTTCGAACGTCATTGATATGTGAAAGCATGGAGCTAAAACAAGTAGACATCTCTTTGGTGAGACTACAAGGTGAGAAATTATGCATCAACAAATAATTGATTTATAGTTATTTATTCTTTATTCTTAATTTTAATATTATTTATTATTTTAATGTAGATTCTCAATGGGATGAGGAGCTATGACAAAGTGTACATGCATCTTCCTCTCTCTCCCCCTCCATATATTTGTCTTTCCTTTGCTTGTTTTGTTTTCTTAGAAATTAGGTTGTTTTCCCTCCCATTTAAGGCTTTTTAATTTCGTTTTTCAAGTAGTATTTTTTGTATTTTTTACAAAAATATTGTTATGATATTTCTAGTTTCGATAAAATTTGGCCAATGATGATATCATCTCATACTTAGCTTTTAATAAAGATGAGTTAGAGATTGGGTAGATTCTACTACTACAACAATTCTCTCTCTCTCTCTCTCTCTCTCTCTCTCTCTCTCTCTCTCTCTCTCTCTCTCTCTCTCTCTCTCTCTCTCTAAAAGGAGAGGAGAGGATCTCCTGATTATGCCACACAGAGGTTGAGATAAAGGAGCATTACATATGTCGTTGCCCATTATACTATGAGATCGCGGGAGGTTTCACTGTCTATTTCGTGAGGGATTTGGTCCACTCTTCAGGATCATTGACTTCTAGGACCAGCGTTGCCTAGGCCTCTTCCTGCTTGAGCTCTGCAGACATAGGGACACCTTCTTGAGAGAGCTTCAGCCCCCTAGCCACCCGCCCCCTCCCTCGCCAGCCAACCATCACTAGTTTCTTTCGAAACAAGGAGGTGGAGGACACCGATATAGTGGATCTTGTGGACCCTCCATGAGCTGCACTGGACCTACCTCACCCGAGACTTGGATTGAGCCTCCGCACTCCCGGCCGTTGGCCATGATCACCTCATTAGCTCCAGATACAGGACATGCTCCACTACCATTAAGCTACCTTTCCACGTGACATAGCTAAGGGAGACCTCTCGGCCATACTCATTAGCTCCAAATATAGGACATGCTCCAGTGCCATTGAGCTACCTTTCCACGTGACATAGCTAAGGGAGACCTCTCGGCCATACTCATTAGCCCTATGCTTGATATTTTGGAGAGTGGTATACCATCTACTCGAAGCTGATGTTGCTCTCATGTTTCTATATTCTTAGTATTCCATGATGAGTTTCATGGAAAATTTTGTATCACCTCAGTGAGATAGCCATGTTTATGTTTTCTTTCTGTTTTATTTTCCATCCCATGATGAGATATCCCATGTACATTATTGTATCACTTTGGTCTCATAGGCCCATTGGGTATTTAGTAGAAGCTTAATATATCTTTCTTTCTTTCTCTCTTTGTCTTCTAAATTTTATTCTCTCTCTCTTCATTATTATTTTTCTTGTATACATGAATCCCTAACCCGATTTGAGGCCAATATTATCACATGATAAAGTCTATCTCTTTAATATTTTGCAATAGGATTTATAAATGGTAATGTATAATTTAGCTCTTTTAATTTCATTTTTATGATAGTCGTGTATAATTTAGCCCTATTTGATTGCATCTTATGGTTGCCATTTTAATGTAGCTATCCAAATGCCTTGAAGCAAGTTGTTAGGATCGATTTTTATTATGACAAACATGTAAGTGCTTCTAGTTTTCATATTATTATGTTTCATCTTAGAATTTTGTCTATCTTGAATAAAAGGGTTGAGATCTTGGTTTATCATGAAAAACACACATGTAAGTGCTTTTAGTTTTCGTCTATCTTGAATAAAAGGATTGAGATCTTGGTTTTTCTTGAAAAAACCAAAGAAAAAATTTTAATGTCTTTGAAATCCGGCTAGCTTTTTGAAGTTTTTTTCATGACTTTATAAAAAGGTTTTTCACAAGCACTAGTGTGAATTCCCTAGGCAGTTCTTATTACAAGCCTTTCATTTAACGAGAAATGGAATCGGAGATTCTCACTCTATCTTGGCTGCCCAACTGCGTGGATGCAGAGTCTCCCCCTTCCAGCTCCCCTCTTGCATGTTTTTTAGGCGGAAAATCTAATTCCAGCCATTTCAGATGTGTAAACACCCTTATATAGAGGAAATTGTTAATCATGTGGAGATGGCATCCTTCTTGCTTTCTTCTTTTCATGAGTCACCTTTCTAGTCCCCCAATTCTCTACCTTATCATGCCACTAACATAATACCCTAGGAATCCATTATTTCACCACATTAAAGAACAATATTCACTCGTTTTGAGTTTACATTAATTGTCACAAGTATCATTGACAAATCATATATTTCAAAATGTGAAAGCAAGTGTTCATCTTAGGATTCTTCCTCGAATAGAGATTGGGCATGTTGAATGGAAAATGGTGTCGATCTTGCTCTCAAACTATAGTGACCAATTCCTAACAATCCACCGCTTAATACTCAGGGTTTAACAAAGGAAGAGGGCTTGGCTTGGGTTCAAGACCACCATGTAACTTGTGGCTGTCGCCCATGATCATTAGTTCTAGACTTGAAAAGGGGAATGAGAGAAAGAAAATATGTGAGTTACCAGGTACTACAATGGACTTGGAGATAGAGCATGCTAAAGTATTGAGACTAGGTGGACTTGCTACTAAAGACACTACCAATTAATGCTAGACTAGTAGGATGTGAGCTAGTAACTAGTCTAGAATAAACATGATGAGCAGGAAAAGAGGTGCAAAGGACTAAGACTATACAAAAGCAAGTTGAAAAATTTGTACTTGTAAGAAAGAAAAGTATTGCTTTATGATTCACAGAATATGGGGGTGAAGTACAGAGTGTTGACCCAAATTATTACAATTTGTGTCTCATATTACATTAACCAATTTCAAAAAAATCCACCTTCTAATACGGGGTTTAGCCAAGTAAGAGGGCATGGTTTAGGTTTAGGATCACCAAGTACTTTATAGCGATTGTCGTCTAGGATGACTGTCTTAGTATCTTTAGGACTAAATTAGTCATGGATGGAGCTGGTTGTAGTGTTAAAAGGCTAGGTGGACTTGCTAAAGACACTTCAAGTTATAGTAGTAGACTAGTAAGTGACTTGTGTAGAATATAAAAGATAGGCAAGAAAAGATGGACAAAAAGGACTAATATACAAAAGTAAGCAATAACATTTGTACAAAAAAGAAAAGTACTATATTATGATTTGCAAAGTATAGCATCCCAAGAGAATTATCTTTTTATATGTTCACAAGGCAACCATCTTTCTATGATATGCATTATGGTTAACACATTGTACATACTTTTTGTAAATTTCTTTGATTCAAAGAGTCATAAGACCAAACATTTATAAGGCCATTAGTCCAATAGAAGGCTACTTTTTGATATTTCAGGCTGCCAAAGTGTGAATGTATAGCCAAGTATATAAGTGACTTTCACTATTGTATGGACACACTCTTATGCATAATTATTGGCATATATGATATGAGTAGTGCCACATGTGAACATAGGGTAACGAAAAAGGACACTTTTTCCCTTAGAGATCTAGTGTGAAAGGACACCATCCAGTTTATTTGTATTATGATATTTATGGAGTTGACCTATAGGCTCCACACATTCCAATGCAATCTCAACCCTTTCATCTTGTGTGTCTTATGTACTTGCTTCACTCTGTGTGAGTGTGTATGTGCTATAACCCTAACTGTCGATGTGTAGTAACCCACTTGGGCCAACAGTGGTATCGGAGCCCAACCCTTGTCTCCATCTTCCCGTGATAGGTTTGCCATCGCCAGCCAGTCAACAGATGACGGACTTGCACAGCGAGGGCGTTGCGTTGGACCTGCGCCTTCCACCCACAAAGTTCTCTCCGACGGCGCTAGTGTGTAGTAGTGGTCCTGCCACCACCCATTGTCAGCCAATCGATTTGCAGGCCGCTCTAGTGCGCTTGGGTCCACTGCCACCCAGCCCCCCAGGCGGAGCTACAAGCATAGTGGGTGAAGCTCCACCCTCCTAGAATTTAAAAATTTTGGAGACCTTCAGTCTGGTCAGCCGCCCGTGTCGTCGAAGTGTGCTGTCCGTCTGGTGACTTCACCCGTCGCTTCCGTGTGTCTTCGTCTAGGGCCTCCACGAGTCTCCTTCGCTTGCAGGCCATAAGGCACCCGTTGCTTTTGTGTGGTAGCCCCATCTCGAATGCCACCTCTTCCGTCGTTGCTCATTTAGACAGTCTGGCTTCCCATTTGCCAATGCTGACATGGACGAGTGGCCTGTCCTCTCTCTAGTGGCTACACTCAAAAATTATTCCAAGTGCCGGGCTCGATAAGATTTGGGGCTTTTTTTTAAAAAAAATTTGTGCTTAATTGTACAATTGCAACTATAGGGTACACAAAGATTTGGGCTTTTGTAATTTATGTGCAATTGGCACAAAATTGAGCCCAATTGTGCATTAAATTTGGGCCTTTTTGCATTTGTGTGTAATTGGCACGTCGTATAGTTCATTGGCACACAAAAATTTGGGGCTTTTCATTCTATAGGCCTTGTTTGGATGTTTGTGTAGTGAATGTGCAAGGATTTGGATTACATGCGTCATCGGGATACTCCAAATACTTATTACAGCATTGTATTTGAGGCAAAAAGTTTGCTCAGGAACTTGTGATTGCCTCAGGTAGCACCCCAATGCATTGGGTTTTTTCTTGCAGGTGCTTTTTACAACATACTTGGTTGTAAGTGTTTGCATATCTCTTAGTAGAGATATTTCATCATTATGGCTAGGAATACAACCAATATATTTGGGGTTTTATCCTAAGAGGACAAATTGGATGGTAGTAATTACTCCCTGTTGGTTGTTTCATGGTCTGAAACCTTCTTGTGGCCAAAGGTTTATGGGGTTATGTATCAGGTGAAGATGTACGCCCTACACGCATAGCACCTAACACACCTGGCTATGGTGCTCAGCAAACTGTATGCCCTAAATGCATAGCACCTAACACACCTCGCTGTGGTGCTCAGCAAACTGTAGCACCTGCTTCTCTCTCATAAAAACAGAAGAGATGGGATAGTTGTGATGCCCAAGCGATGGCTTTGATTGATTTGTTAGTAAAGCTATGGCTTTGATTGATTTGTCAGTAAAGCGATAAATAATACTGTATATTAGGTCTTGTAAGACCTCACCGGTGAGCTTAGGATGTATTGGAGACCATGTCTCAGGCTAAGAATCCTCAGAGTTGCCTTTCTTAAAAGGGAGTTGGAAAATGTGTCCATGGAAGATGGGGACATCATGGTGGTTGATTATATTACAAAGATTCAAGATCTTCAAGAGTAGTTGCTTAACATTGATGTGGTCATTCTTGAAAAGGAGTTAGTCTCCAGGACACTATCATCACTACCAAAAACTTATCTGAATTTTCACACATTGCTCACTCTATCTATTCTAGGAACTTGGAGCTAATCTTGTTTAAAGAGCTGGTTGGTTTGTTGTTATAGGAGGAGTACAATTAGAAGAACAAATCTTTTGGCAGTGATGGGGCTTTTGTTGCTTAAGGCAAGGGTAAAGCAAAAGCCAAGAGCAATTTTCAGCCAAAGTTTGGAATAGCCTTCACAAAAGGCTAAGAATGATGCAGGCAAGCCCAAAAAAAGGGCAAGTGTCACTCTTACAAAAATTTGGGTCACTATTTAAATGAGTGTAGAAAGTGGCTTGCAAAGGAGAAGAAAAAGGAAAGTGGCACAGCTGTAGATTCTTCTTCATCACTTGCAGTGATAGATGATGCGTCAGTAAATCTCTTACAGGATGGGTGGACTTTTCTTACTTGTAGTTATGATGCATCATTAAAGCATATGTCTCTTAGTGTTAATGAAAGACTTGACACATGGTACTTTGATAGTGGTGCTTCTAAACACATAACCTCTCAAAAGAATTTGTTTAAGAAGCTTATGGCTACCCCTTAGGGAAAAACAGTAACATGTGCAAACAATTCTTCTTATCACGTGAAGGGAATTAGTGAGGTGATCCTCACAACATTAGATGGCACAGACTTATGTCTTCTAGATGTATTGTATGTGCTAGGCTTAAGAAGAATTTAATGTTAGTATCCTCTTTTGCTAAAAGAGAATATGTAGTGAACTTTGAGCATGATAGGTGCACAGTCAGAGATTGTGAGAGTGGCTATGCATTAGTCACATCCGGCACATTGTACCATGGGTTATATCATTGATAGGTTTGACAGGAGAGAGCATGATGCTTATATAGTTACCACTCTTACACTTGCCATGCAAGAGGCAAAATTGTGGCATGCCAAGTTTGGGAATGTAAATTATGGTAGTATGATGCTATTGCAAAGGCATCAAATGGTGCAGGACATGCCTCGTGTAGAGTTTCCACCAAAGCATGTATGTGAAGGGTGCATATTGTGTAAAATGCACATAAATGCATTTCTAAAAGATGGATCAACAAGGGCTATCCAAAAATCACAGCTTGTGCATAGTGATGTGTGTGGTTCTATGCAGACACCATTTATTGGAAAGCATGTATACTTTGTAACCTTTATCGAGATGACTACTCCAAATTTGCTTGGGTGTATCCCCTCAAGGCAAAATCCGATGTATTTACATGTTTTTAGCATTATGTGGCACATGCTGAAAATCAAATAGGTTGCAAAGTGCAGACCCTTCGTACAAATCGAGGGGGGGGGATACATGTCGATTGCTTTCAAAGCTTTTATGGCAAAAAAGTGCATAAAGCATCTATGCACGATGCCATACTCTCCTTAGCAAAATGGTGTTGTTGAGAGAAAGAATAGGTCATTGATAGAAATGTCTAGATACATGGTTAAAGGCAAAGGCTTGCCTCACAAATTCTAGATGGAGGTAATCATGTGTGCTACATGTGTTGAATAGATGCCCTACCAAAGCATTGAAAACCGTAATGCCATATGAGGCTTGGCAGGAGAGAGAGAAGAGATGAGAGGAGAGAGAATGGAATGGAGAAGAAGGAGAGGAGAGAGGGGAGAAGGGAGAGAACTCCATCTCTCCCTCTCGTTGTTTTCTGCGCACAGGGGGGGCGCGGGGGGGCTGTGCAGCAGCCGCCGCCGGTGAAAAAAAGTTCCCTCCCTTAAAAACATTTCATAAGCATTTAACCAAGCTTATTAATGTTGGTTTTTTTATTTTTATTTTTTTTAAAATGAGTTTTTTATTTACAAAAAAAGAGTTTTTTGAATTTTTTCAAAAAAGCTTGAAAAAAACCTAAAAATTATGAGAAAATATGGGATTTGAGAAAAAAAATCTCTAGAAATTTTTGAATTTTTTTCTCTTAAAACCTTTTGGTTTTTCATCTTCCGGGAAACCTTTTGGCTTTTGGCTTTCCCGAAACCTTTTGGCTTTCCGAATTCCGAAAAATCTTTTGACCTTTCGGATTCCAAAAACTTTTGACCTTTCACATTCCGTTTTTTTTAATCTTTTCATTTTTCAGGAATTGTTGGCTTTCCGTATTCCGAGAAAACTGTTGGGATTCTAAATTTTTTTTACTATTTGTATTCTAAATGCGTTTGGAGTAAATGAAAAATTTTAAAAAAATTCATGAAAATTAGACAAAGGTTATTTTAAGTTTTTGGAAAATGTGGGGTTGGTGTTTGGCATGTGGTGTGTCCGTTCGGGTGCCCGTGACCATTCAAATTCCTTTAAAAATATATATTTTTGACCCAAAAATTTGAAAAATCCAAAAAAATTATAAATTTTCATTGGATTTGAGAATTGTCAGGTGGATTTGAAAATTTCGTGAATGATGGGATTCTCAGAAAAAATTAGGAATATTCTAGAGATTATTTATAGAAATCCTAAAAATTGGTATTTTTAAAATATCAATGATATTTTGGCAAAATTAATTGCTAATTTTTTTTGAAAAAATATAGGTTTGGAATGCCATAAGATAGGTTTGGTGGAATTCAAAATTATCATTTTTTGAGGCCCTATAAAATTAGAAAAAACTTGGAAAAAATCACGATAATTCTTTTTCTCGAGAATTTTATATTTTTGAGGGTTATTTAATGTTGAAGTATGTTTTCTCGTGCTGACATTAGATAGATGCGGGTTATTCACATATTATTAATATGATTATACCTCGTATTAGTGGATATTTCTGTTTGGATTAATTCGAAACGATCTTTTCATGATTTTTTACCATTGTTTAGCCATTCTTTTTGGACATGTTCCTTAATTTCTTTTGATGGCTATAATTTGAGTTCAAAGTGTGTTTCACCTTTGACACTTTTCCATGATAATTTATTTTGCACTTATTTAAGTGTGGTTTGTGCTTAATTTCTTAAGCCTAAGATAAATTCTATCATGGGTCAGTTGATCAGTTTGTTTTGGTGGATTTTATTAGATATTTTTCAAGTTTTTAATGGACTCATCAAGTTCTGCTGCCTAGATCACTGGTATCTAGGGGTTTTTTAATGCGTGCTACACATATGTGTTTCACTTTCTTACTTTGGAGTTTTGCTTGAACAACAAAACGTTCATATACTCCGGATTGATGAGTTGGCTACCAATTTTAATGCTTCTTTTGGCATGATTAATGTCCATTAGATGGTATGCATTGATTGTTATGATCAACGATTTTCATGGTGGATTTGAGGAGCTTCTATGCTTTTATCCATGGTTTTATAAGGATCTTTTGATCTTTTGGATAATATCATGTGCTTTGAAGGTAGCATTTGCCTTCGTTTTTTTGCACGTAATTTTGGAGAATATTTCTTGTACTCTTGTACATATTCCAACTTGGATACCTAGTTGCTTATTTATCTAGGTGAGTTATTTTTCTACCCTAGCTTTATTGTGTTTATTGGGTAGTTATCATTAGAAAGGCTTTACTTTGAGTATGAATTTCTCTGATTATCCGTAGTCTGATGGGTAAACAGAGCGTATGAATCAGACTGTAGTAGAGGATATGCTTCATGCATGTCTCTAGAAAAGCATCAAATTGGAAAAATTATCTTCCAGTGATGGAATTTACCTACAGTTTTAAATATACGGCTATTGGTTTTTAGTCCGTTCATGCTTATGTATGGGTAACAACCCAGGGCACCTATTGATGTTAGTCTTAAGGAAATCGAGCTTGATGCATCGAGGGATTTCTTGCGTGATATGCAGGAAATGTTGACCAAAGCTCAAGATTCTATCAAGAGTGCTCAGGATAGGGCGCGGTTCTATGCTGATAAAGGACGCTCAATTTGGTCTTTTGAACTAGGAGCGTTGGTTTATTTAAAAGTTCCTAAAGATTCTTAGACTTTGTCAAAAGAAAAATGCTCGAATTTATCTCCTAGATATTGTGGTCCATTTCGATTTATACATCGGATTGGCACGATTGCATATGAACTAAAACTACCTCCAATTATCAGAGTTCATCTAGTCTTTTATATCGATAGATTGAAAGGGAAACTGGGAGGTGAGGATAACACAGTTACTCCTGAAGAACTCGTTGAAGTCAAAGAATTATCCTATGTTCCACATGAACCTGATAAGGTACTTGAATTTAGGGAAAGGAAACTTTGCAGTTGAATAATCCCTGAGGTTAAAAGGTGGATAAGGAAATAGAGGATTCGACTTGGGAGTCGGTTGATATTGTTCAGTGTAGTTCTTGTTCTTTTTATTACAAGAGTGCAATGTTTTGAGAGAGAGGAAGTATGTTATATGCACATTATGTGTGCATATACTAGGAGGCTAACCCATATTAGGCTTGTGAGCATGGGAGCATGGGAACAAGCTCTAGCGGAACATGGGTTAGGACTAACCTCTTAAGGGCTAAGGTTAGGGTCAGGCATCCAAGGGTCACACATGGGAAATGGAGAGTTAAGAGTCACTTGAGGGCCCTCCTATATAATAGGGACATGGGGCACACTCAAGGGAGGCTTGGGGGCTTGGAGGCCAAGGCTATGGTCTCTTGATGTTAGCTCGAGGCTTGGTTATGTTATGCTCTCTTGTGTAGAGGATCATAACTACACCTACCATTTCACACTATAGCTACATGCTATTGGATTGGAGTTATACCTCTTGATGGTATGGGACATCAAGGTAGAGGTATGATGTATTTCATTTATAATTCATGTGTGCATCCCTTGGGCTCGGGGATGGTCTAGTGGATGAGTTTATGCCTGATTTATGCATGTTTATGCATAACAATTATCTAGAGAGATCTTAGGGTTTTAACAGTGTAAGAAGCCCTTGAGCTCATCCTTACTTGCTTTGTAACAAGTTTGTGTATTTCAATTATCTTTAATCTCCACACACCCTCTTTAATCTCCACACATCCTCTTTAACTGGGTATTGATGAAAGCCAAAGTGAATGATAACTCTTGTGGAAATTTCTCTAACCAAAGGACAGCAATAGTATACCACAACATCACACCAAGTAATACATATTGATTTCTCACCATGTCTGCATGCAAGTGTACCATCACTATTTTCCGACAAAGGAGACTTTCTTTAATTTTCATTTCCATTGTTTCTGGTTAGCTATAGATCATTTCTCTTAAAGTATGGGAAATCTAAATTGCTACATCTAAGATGTCCACCGCACCTACTTCTCCTAATTGCACCTAATAAATTGTCCTTTATGCATGTAGCATACTCTATCTAAGGATGGTCTATCCAAGGATGACCATCATATTTTTGTTCCATGCCTGCCATTGCACTACCATCTAGAGCACTGCTGGACGATTATTCAGCATGTCCTTCAGCTGTGTTGCTAGTGCTTTATCTGCCTGGAGGATTATTCAGCACATCCTTCAGCTCTATTGCTTGGGGGGTTCATCTAAAAGTGTGTAAGTGTAGCACGTGAGTTCATTAGGAGGGGTATGTTAATTCAAAAAAGTTAGGGGTAAAAATATGTAAGTGTAGCGGAGGTGTATATTAATTCAAAAAAGTTACAAAATTACATTTCTAGGTAGGGTTTTTAAAACCAATTTTGAAAAAAAACTGTAAGTTTATTAAAAAAGGGGTCATTTTATTTATAAAAGTATGTAAGGGGTTTTTTAAATACCCCTTGAATGCACGTGATACATAAAATTTCTTAGAGGTGAACCCCCGAGCTTTGCTGCTACTAGTGTGCAGGAGGTACAAGGATAGGTTCATTTCCACACTTGCCCATGGCCTTACTAAGGGAAAAGGTCCAGGAAGTTTATACGTTGATCACCCTCCTGCCACAGTCCACCACACTCATGCCTTATTAAGAACAAGAGTAGGGGGAGAAAGAGATAGAGAGGGGGATCATATTGATATGAACCCCTTGACAAGTGACAAAAAGAGGCTGGCAGGATTGTGTAGAGGCCCAAGTAGAAGATTATGCACTCCATGATAGCCCTAATAAAGAGGCTATGGGTCCCAAAAGAGAGAATATGAGATCAAATGTTACTGAGAATGAATTTCTAATGAAATCTTGTGTGTGTAGTACAAGTCAAAATTACACCTAGTTAATTTTCATCGCTCAAATTCCTCTTTTGTGAAGGCAATGGGAACATGCTTGGCAAACTGCAGTGCACAAGTGTGAAGAAAAGCTAAAAAATTAATTCACCGCTACCGTTGCTTGAGGGAGAGAAGAAAAAAAAACCACTATCACTTAAATTGAAGAAATAAAAAGAATTCAATTCTTCTTTTAAAATCTTGAAGATTTAACTTGTTGAATCAAAGGATTAATGGGCCTACAAGGAAATAAGAAAAAGGCGATTTCTCCAAATTGATTTATGGATAATCCTTCGCCATCAATTATGGATTTTGAACATACTGTGTGCTTAGCAATTCTGAAATTAGGTCTTTGATCTCCTCAATTTGCTGATTCCATCCATATTGATGGATTATGGAGAGGATTAAGATTCATGAAGGTGGTTTTGGGAAGAAGAAGGGTGGTTTCTCTTTGTGGGAAAAGAGTGGTTGTTTGTATAAAGGTGACTTAAAGCCTCATCCCTTGATCCAGTGGCTCAGAAAATTTTCATAAATCTTCCAATCTTTGTCCATGAGTTCTTGAGTCTTTGTCTTCTTTACCCTTTGGATTTTTATGAGCTTCTTGCTTTTTCTTTAAGTGAAAGTACACATAACTCGGATACCATTGTCTCGCGGGACCTCATGTACTTCTTGAAGAAATAATAAAAAACTCACATATACATCAGAGGTTAAAGCATAGACTTGAATCAAATTGATATGATTGAGTATAACATAGCATAAAATAAGAGAAATAAAGCAACATCACCATCAGCTTTCTATTGGGTGCAATATCCCCCCTCATGCGTGTAGCTCTACTTCGACGACATGAGTATTTTGAGAATTGTATTCAATAAATAGCCCAAGGAGCTAATAATAGTTGTGTGTACAAAATTGGGCTTGCTTTTCCACTTTTACAAAAATAGCTCAAACACTAGAGCTTGTTCACACACTAAGTGTAAATATCAAAACTCTTCTAACATATGTGCTAGTAATATAGCAATGCCATGCACAAGCGTGCATAAATAATATGTACAATCATTTGGCACGTGGACAATAAAGTAATACAAAATAATAATATTTCGAGATGATATAGACATGATCCTCCATGTGCAACACGCACACTGCTCATCACCTATCTCATAAACATAAACACACTAGTTGTTTCAATTAATTTCCCTTCTCTAAAATTAATCCCAATATGAAACGTTGATAGGCAAAAACACAACATATATTTACCACTTGTTTCACTACGATGTGAGTATCATTAAATCATCTAGCATGGCATGCATTGCCACTTGTTACACTTCAATTAGCATGGCATACCACTCGTTACACTACAATTAGCATGGCACATCAATTGCATAAACCACTTATTACACTTTGATCGTGTGTAGTCTTCTAGCATAGTCCACTTGTTTCACTTTGACTACAATACAGTTAAGCATGGCACTACTTGTTACACCTCAACAACATACACTTGTCAAGCATGATCTCAAGCTATACCAATAACACTAGGTAACCAATATTTAATGTGGGGTTACCTATGATATCAATTCACATAGGATGGCACACTAGGTAACCAATATTTAATGTGGGGTTACCTATGATATCAATTCACATAGGATGGCACACTAGTGTTCGGGTGTCCCCATACAACTAAAGAGTGGACATTATATAACAGTTGGGCTATAAAGGGACCCCCATCTCTTGATTTTTCCCACACCTACATAGCATCCCTTTGCTAGGATTTTAACAAATTATTACCTTACACATTTTACATACTATAGTACTACTCTAGCTAGTCAAACTAGTCATCTACTTCACCATTAAAGTTTGTGGGGGGATGGATTATTTGAGAGCTTTGGAAGTCATTTTCACTTACATCACAATCTATTTTCAAGCCCTTATATATAAGTAAGTGATCAAACATCTCCTTTTTTAAAATTTTGAAGTATAGTGTACTTGTGGCCCATGTTTCTTCTCCTATATTTAAAATTTATCATTTCTTAGTTTTATTAGGCTATGTAGGACTTACAAAAAGTAGAAAAAGGTATTAGATCAATCTAAATGACCTTACCCATGATTTTAGATATTTTAGTTGGGCTAGATATTACCATCCTTGGAAAATTAATTATGTAGATGCCCTAGTACCTTAATTGACCCTTTGAGAGTCTCTAGAAATTTATTAAGGTTGTTGTCTTAGGTTGTTATAACATAACAACAAATTAAATTAATAAACCTAGAAGGCATAGTTGCACTCAATCTATTTTATTTCTTTTTGTTAGATTTTTAGATGATTGTTTCACATTAGAATACCCAAAACCCTAAACAAAATTTATGAAAAAAGAAAAAGATTAGTGCTTAGGTTAGTGGAAGAAAATATGCAACAATTTATAAACAATCATGTGCATATGAATATGTACTAAACTTTTATAAGAAACCCTTGTTATTTTTAGAAAGGTATGATGGGTGAATTTTGGAATTTTATACATAGCAAACTATGATTTTAGACTTTTGACCCTAAAAGTTTCTTCTTTTAGAAAGAGAAAATCTAATTTTTATGGCCCAAAATTTATGGGATAAAGCCTAGTAGGAGAAAGCTAAGGAGATTTTAGGAAGAACTAGGGGAAAAAAGGGGGAAGTATGGTTTAAAACCCTAGTGAGAATTCTAGAGAGAGAAAGTGTTTCTTTCCCAAATTACTACATAGTAATAGGTATAAGTGGAAAAAAAGTGGGATGATAAAAAGTCCTTGACATTGGATTACCCCTTTTTTATGAATTAGGAGAGAGAAAGTATGTCCTTAGATGAATAAGCTATAGGGAAATGGCTATAAGAATAGAAAATTTATACTTATCCTAGAGAGAGAGAGAGAGAGAGAGAGAGAGAGAGATTTAAAGAGACAAAAACCTTAGAAAGATAAAGAATAAGAGAAGGTTTATTAACAAAAATTTAGATAAATTAAACCTTAGAGTTAGAAGGATAAAAAATTAGAATATTTAAATTATAAACCAATAGAGAAGGTTCGTTAACAAAAATTTAGATAAATTAAGCCTTAGAGTTGGAAGGATAAAAATTAGAATACTTAAATTATAAACCAAAGTGTAGTACATAAGAGGTTTTTTAAAAAATGTTATCCTAGGTAAACAATAAGACCTTTTTCCAGTCTTATCAAGGTTAAAAAGAGTTAAAGAAAAGACTTTGCTAACTGCATGCGAATCAAAGATATATAGAATTTTGATTTAAACCTTAAAAGTTAAAATTGGGATTAAGAGTTTGTAACAGAACAAGTGTTTGTGTCGAAAATCCTAAGAGATGAATTAGCTCTTGAAGATAAAAGAGAACCCCTAGCGTTATTAAGACCTTAAAAGACTTAACATTCTAAAGCAAGTTACGGCATGACTTATAATGATACTCAATTAAGTTATTGAAAGGATCATGATAGAGTGGAGAAATGCCATTTAGAGATTTGATGGAGAGCAGAGAATGTCTTATTGAGCTTGCAAAGGTTTACTCAGTCTTAGTGCATGTTTGATGCATCATTGCTTGCTCATGTTTTCTATATTAATTGTTTTATGTATTCATTATATGCATTGTTGTGGAAGCCTATGAAGGCACCACACATGCATTTGTGTTGCTGGATGGATGTCATCTGAGTGGTAAATCCTATCCCGAAGACGTTCGTTCGAGACCTTGAACCATCTCGGCGGGACGTGGATATGCTTCTGACATGGTTAGTGTGATGGATGAGAGGCAACTACTATTGTACTGGGCAGTGAGTGTTTGGGGACTTGAACTAAGTGGCAGTGAGTGTTTGGGGACTTGAACTAAGTGTCAGTTACTACAGGGCTACTATGCGTTGGTTGGAGCATTCGTGCCTTGGGAGTGGTATGGCTCAGAAGCGGCTCCGTGTGATTTTGCATGATTGCAAGATCTAGGTGTGAGACTTGTGGGCATGTGATATTGTTTTATCTGAAACTAGATGGTAATCTAGAGATTCAATATGTATGTTTTTCAGTACATTTTAACATAGCATAGATGATTAGAAGTTTAATTAAATGTTTGGTTTTCAAAAGAAAAGTATGTCATGGAGTGCATGCGTGAACTGCTTTTATTACTTTTAGTTGGGTGTGTGAGTAATGAATAAGGAATATCAATTATGGTGTGTGAGTCCATGCCGGCTCCATAGGCCTTAGGCCTTGTGGTAGGGCGACATGCTAGGCATGTTGGGATTGCATAGGGTCCAGGCTAAGCTTATGAATCTGGTTAAAGTAAAAAAATGATGGGTGGCAGGGTGGATTTGAGCATGCATGTGCTTTTCATACGAGATCAAAAAGTTGTTTTAACTTTAGAGACTTGGGACAAATTGGGAAACCAGATTGTTAGAATGTAAGATTCTTAGTCGGAATGTGTCAAGGCTATCACCTTCATAATTGAGGAGAGTAAGACGTTGGTTAAGCCCAGGGGAGCTGCTAATCACTTCTTACTTGTGAGAATTATGAGGGAGACATGCATTAGGAGGAGTCATATACTTGTGAGAATTATGAGGGAGACATGCATTAGGAGGAGTCATATACTTTTCCTAGTGTGAGGGGTTTCTAGTGCAACTGCATAAAGCGAATGCTAGACCATTGTTGTATGAAGCCCCCAGGTGAGGCTCTCCCCCTCAACGAGTCCTTCGTTGTAGCCATATTCTGATAGATGTAGAGGGTGAGGGTCCTCACAGTAGCACTGGCATCCCCATGACGAAAGTGGTAAGCACTTATATCTTGTTTTTGGAGCCACACTATGAGGAGGGTATACCTTCACCACAGAGTGACCCATAGCTTGGTGTGAGTTTTAGCTTAACATTGGCACTACTGCCAACAGGGAGGTACACTGACCACATTAACTTATGTGACAGTTTCTATGAAGCTCTTTGTCTTTCTTTTCACTACATTTTTTCTCTCAGCACTTTATGTACATAGAAAAACAAGATAAGGTGGGTGAAAGAAAAAGGAAAAGGTTGGGAGATTTGTAGTGATTTTGTGTTTTCTATGTTGTTTAATCCATTAATCTTGTAAATATTTTTGTGGTTGATTTTGTGTGTTTTTGCAAGTTTAATTCATTCCTTAAGAAAAAAATCACATGTTCTGAGTTACATCAAGATTATGATAACTTTTCATTTGATCCATAATTGCATATTTTGTTGTTTTTAATTGTTTGTTTTGCATTATAATGATTAGTTTTGTTGTTAGCATTGCATTTCCCTGTGATAATAGTTTTAAGGGGGAGACTTGTGCTACCTCCCCACCATACCTAGTGTATGGTTTTTTGTTTCCCACTCACACATACATGCACAAAAAGAAGCATTGCTTTAGTCAAAATGTTTAACTTCATCAATGTTTGATGTTTATTGATACGTTGTTATCTGAGAGGCTTCTTCTACATTCGATGTTCGGAGCATTTGGCTAATTCAAAACAAATATTCTCGAAATGCTAACAAGTACACTTATACTAGCACAGTCTTGGTAAGCAATCATAAATAAATTTTCTTACTATAGTATGGTATCCCTCCATTAAGTTTAGATTTTTTTTCGGGAGGGTGCATTTGTGTGTGCTGTGTGTACTATTGTCCGTCGTGTAGCCCCTAGGTATCTAACCCATGTCTTCATCGTGGAACCCGACAATTCTAATAGTTGAACTACACACCAAGTCTAGCAGGTACAATTATACTTGAATTCTTGTTTTAGTCTTGGTTATGCAATCATAATTAATTTTTCTTACTATAGTCCTCTATGTTTCTTTGTAAAATGAGCGCGCATTCTAGTTCCATGTTTTGCTAAACCAGACAGGTCTTCTCTCTGATCACCACCATGCTGAAGCAGCTGACGAAGGTGAAGATCGAGTTCAATGCCTTCGATGCGAGGGCGGCGTCGGCTGTGGAGTTTCTGGCGCAGTGCAACTCCAAGAAGGCCAAGTCCAGCAACCCCAAGTGCCAGATACAGGTGAAGCGCCGGACGGATGACACGCCGCCCCTCGTCTCCGTCACGTACATCAACGGAAAGGAGGAGACCCTCGACGGATCTCACCTCAGTGCCCAGGACATCCGCAAGTCCATCCTCAAACAGTCCGAGGCCATCGAAACGCAAGAGATGTTCAAAGAAGCCGGCATCACTTGGCCCATCATCATCCCACTCGAAGAAGTCGAGCTCGCCAAAAATACCCCGTTTCGAGTAAGCCTTCTCATCAGGACTGCCTTTCCTCCCTTTTCCTTCCGCTACCTCTATCCACCCTTTATTGAAACTTGTATGTATGAGAGAGAGAGAGAGAGAGAGAGAGAGAGAGAGAGACTGTGCCCTCTCTCTGGTGACACCACGGGCCCGTGGAATGCTAGTGCCTTGACGAGATTTGGTGCATGACCACTGATCTATCAACCCTCTGGCGTCACTGAGATTGAGTGTCCATTGTGGTCATTCGATTTGAGCTAAAGAAATCTGTCATGTAGCAGCAAATCTCTCCCTCGTATCTCAGAGTAGACTAGGATTTTCCCCCAGTTTTGCTAGTCGTGGGGGATCCTAAGTGCTGGCCGACTGTTTTCTCTCCTGGCCGACATGTTGTATTGCTGGCCGACTGGTTTTTGTGTTGGCCAACTTGAGGTTTTTCAGTTGTGGAGCTCTTCAGTGGCTGTTGGCTGTTTTTGGGCTGCCTGACCAGCAGCCTAGGGTGGTATAAATACCATCCTTTCCCCCCACACTTCATTTGTACCGGATCTTGTTGTATATAGGAGAGTTTATACAGCCTCTCTCTCTCTCTCTCTCTCTCTCTCTCTCTCTCTCTACTTCTGCGTTTTCTTTCTCATAGCAGTTGTCTCATTTTCTGCTGTGCATTCCGACATGGTATCAGAGCCCCAGGTGGCTTGAAGCTTGGAGACAGTGAGAGCTTGAGGGTTTGCTGTTTTTTGGTGTTGATTGGAGAATTCTTGGCTGTTTTGGACTTGGAGAACGGGTAGAAGGTGGCCATTACTGTTGGACAACCACCTTGCATAGTGTTTGCAGCCTCTTCTTCATTTTTTTTCCGACCCACCCTCCCTTCACAAGACCTTGTGAACCCTTGAGATGGCTGAGAAGCATGTGAAGATCCCCACTCTCCCCACATTCCCGGTGGATCAACAGTTGGACGACGGGACCAACTATGGCATCTAGAAGGTAATGATGGAGTATGTCTTGGAGTCTTATGACTTGGTTGATTTGATTGTGGTTGGTGGCCAGAGTTGGTGGACGGGGAGCTTTTACCTTCTACTAGGAAAGAACGGGAGACTCAGGCACAGTTATGGGATCGTGTCAATACCCGTGTGCATTCTTTCATCTTCCTTAATTGCACACCCCAGGTGATTAATCATATTAAACACATGATGCTAGCCCGAGGGATTTGGCAGCACTTGGCTTCTCTATATAAGAGGGTATCACCCATGAAGCGGATTTCCTTGGAAGTGTAGATGCGAGTGATGAATCTTGCAAAGTCTTCGACAATGCGGGAGCACATCAACAAATACCAGGCTCTTCAGCAAGAGGTTCTTTAGGCTGGGAAGGAGATATCTTCAAAGGATTTGGCCATCACTTTGCTATCTCATCTGACCTCTCAGTATTCAGCTTTCTATTCCTCTTTGATCACCAGTGGGAGGCTCAACACTATCACATGGGAGGAGCTTGTGCCTATGGTCTTGGACCAGGAAGAGCGGTTTACGAACCCTCCACAGGGCGAACGTTCTGAGGCCTTGACTAGCCAGTGGTCGAAAGGGTGCAACAAGGGCAAAGGGAAGTCTTAACAGGCGAAGTCTTCTGAGCAGGAGACCGACTTGGATCGCGACGCCTTGAAGGCAGAGCGGACATGTAACCATTGTGGCGAGAAAGGTCACTATTGAAGGAAATGTCCATGTCATGTGCATGTGTGCCTATGGACAAGTTCCTCAGCTAGCCCAGCAGGGGCAGCCAGAAAAAAAGACCAGAGTTTAGGAGCATGCTACAGTTTTGGGCTAGTGGTGGACTTGGAGCAGGGCATGGAAAAGATAGGAGGCTCTGTCGGCTGTTCCAGGGATGCTGTCGGCTGTACACAACAGGGTTGGTTGCAAGCGTTGCGTTTTATGGAGAAGATGCCAAGTCGGCTGGCCAACCAGCAGTCGGCCAGCTCTCCTTGTGTCCAAAGGGGCCTATAAAAGGCGCAAGAGCTCATTGTTGTAATCATTCAACTCCTTTGAGTTGGGTTCTTAGAGTAGGACAGATTTTGGTGTATTCCACCTTTTATGCAAGGTAGCCTAGGGCTGTAGAATTAGGTACCTTTTTGTACCATATAAAATCTATTGAATTTCCAGCATATCTCTCTCTCTCTCTCTCTCTCTCTACTCTCCCTTCTGTCTGCTTGCAGCAGCATGTTCTCAGTAGTGTTTAGGGCTGAAAGAAGACTCCCAGAGCTTCCGCGGTATCAGAGCATCAGGCTCAGCAAAGCTAAACATTGATTCAGTCCCATATGATGGTGGATTTTGGCATTGGAAAAGCAACTTATGAACTTATCAGTTTTTGCGTTTCCATCTTTATCTGCTTTCATCTCGAAGATGAAAGATCTCCGGGACGAGCTTGCTGTTTGTGGCAAGGATATCTCCACAGAGGATATGGCTATTCGGCTGCTCTCCAAACTTCAAGAGAGGTTTGATGCATACTTTCAGTCTGTGGTTTCTTCTCCTCGTCTTGTTCCAGTTACTTGGGAGGAAGTTCTCCCCTCCGTTATGCAGATTGAGTCTCGCTTTGAGGAGCGGACCAGCACCTCCGGTGGCCCTGATGGAGCTTTGGCAGCACGAGATAAAGGGAAGACTCAACAAAAGAAAGGAAAAGGGGGTTCTGACAAGAACTCCAAGGATTCCGATAAGGATAAAGACAACAAATCTTCAAAGAATAAGGACATTGAATGTCATTATTGTGGCAAGAAGGGTCACAAGTCACCCCAATGTCACAAGAAGAAGCGTGATGAAGCAGCAAAGAACTCTTCCTCAACGGTGGTGTCTCAACCCAAGAAGGATGATGGAATTCTTCTCTTAGCAGGTACTCAGCGTATACTTGCTCTTGTGACTTCTCAGTCACGGTCTTGGATTGTTGATAGCGGTGCTACTGCTCATATGACACCCCATCGAGATTGGTTCGAGGACTTCACTGCCAGATCAGGCGAGATCACTCTAGGTGATTCTTCTTCTGTGCCAGTGCATGGTCATGGCACTATCCCCATCTTCCGTTCTGACGAGGACAAGAGGTACTTCTCTGACGTTCTATATATTCCAGATTTGGCTTTTAACCTTTTGTCAGTGAGTGTTCTTACAGCTCACGGTGCGGAGGTGATCTTTTCTCGTTTTGAGATTACCATTCGTGATAAGGCGACTGGTAGCATCTTGGCTCAAGGAGTCCAAGATAGTGGCCTCTACAAATTCATCTGCTTGATCCTCTTGTTTACAGGGGAAGCAACACCGAGCCGCCTTTCCGAAGGAGGCGACACACAGATCTTCGACATCACTTGCTCTCATTTATGCAGACTTATGTGGTCCTATGAGTACCACGTCTTTGAGTAAGGCGTTGTACATGCTCGTGATGGTGGATGATTTTACCAGATATACTTGGGTTTTCTTTCTGAAGACCAAGGATGAGATTTTTCATCACTTCTGTGATTGGAAAGCCGAGGTGGAAAAAGAGACTGGTCACTTGGTCAAGGCTCTCAGGACCGATGGAGGGTGTGAGTTCACATCCCAGGAGTTTCAGCAATATTGCAAGACACATGGCATTCGGAGACAGCTTACTACAGCATATACTCCATCACAGAATGGAGTTGCCCGAGAGGAAGAATAGGACCATTATGGAGATGGCCGGTGCTATGCTTGAGCATTCTTCATTACCTCGATGTTTCTGGGCTGAGGCGGCTTCCACTGTTGTCTACATTCAGAATAGGTCTCCTACTGCTGCTCTTCCCGACAAAACTCCATATGAGGCTTTCCATGGTGAGAAGCCCTCCGTTGTTCATTCCCGGATATTTGGATGTACGGCGTATGTTCATGTGCCTAAGGAGCACCGCTCCAAGTTGGACTCGAAGTCTCAGCGCATGACTTTTCTCGGATACAGCACTGTGTCTGGTTGGTAAAGGTGTGAGCCGTGATGTGGTGCTCGACGAGACTCCTACATCTTCAGAGGGGGGTGGTGAGCTTCTTCTTTCTGCACCTCCGTCTCCTCCTCCTCCTCCTCCTCCTGCTCCCGCTGTTACTGTTACACCTCCAGCTGAGGATTCTCAGTCAGATGATGATGACCCTGCTCCTCCTTTGGCGAGTTCAAGCTGATCTGTACCTGGTTGGTATTATCAGACAGTTCGTGACTCTGGGTTGCGTGAGCTCCCTTCTGCTCCTCCGCCTGGTTCTCTTCGGCGTTCTTCCAGAGTTACAGTGAAACAAATTCATGAGGCCAACATGTTTGTTAATTATGCTCTTATGTCTACAATCATTAATGGTCCTTTTGATCCCACTTCTGTAGACGAGGCTCTTTCACATGAGTCTTGGCGTCATGCTATGCAGACAGAGCTGGATGCTATCTACCACGTCGGAATGTGCAGCAGAAAAGAGACAGAAAACTGCAAAACAGCAAGAGAGGAGAGACGGTGTCAAACTCTACTATTTACACTAGTATATCCGGTACAAATAAGTGGGGGGGCAAGGCCCATAATAAATATGGGCTGGGGCAGCCAGTCAGCCAGTACATAACAGGCCGACAACCCCACAAATAGCCCACAACTGGAAAAAATCCAGTTGCCCAGCAAAAAAAGCAAGTCGGCCAGCTCCTGGCAGCAATCTCCTACAGCTGACCAGGGAAAAAATACTACCCAATAAAATGGACAAAACTAGAGAAAACTACAGACTCCTCACATGGGCCGGCACACCCACATCACTGGCCCTCACTCCCTACAGTGTAATATGGTACAGACACGAGATGACTGCTAACAAACAACAGATTGATGAGTTCTTTCAGAAGTTTGGCCTGTGCCGTTCTCATGCAAATTTGAACCTTTATATCCTCCTTGAGAGGGGGTTGATTGTTATCATTGTGGTCTATGTTGACGACCTCATCTTTACAGGTTCTTATTCTGTGTGGATCCGTTCTGTTATGGATGCTTTGGAGACAGAGTTTGAGATGACGGATCTTGGCTTCTTGCATTATTTTCTTAGCTTTGAGATTTGGTAGACCTCAAAGGGCATTTTCTTCTCTCAGCAGAAGTACACTCGGGAGATTCTCGACAGATTTCAGATGACTGGGGTGCAAACCAGTATCTTCTCCTATGGATATTGGTGAGAAGCTTTCTCCACTTGATGCTTCTCCAGGGACTGATCAGGGACAATATCGGGTTCTCGTCGGTTGTTTGGCATGGTTGACCTACTCGCGATTGGACATAAGCTTCGCAGTCAATTTATTGAGTTCCTTCTCATCCAAACCCCGTCAGCAGCATTGGTGGTGTGCTCTCAGAGTTCTTCAGTACTTGCGTGGCACTCTGGATTTTGGCATCTTTTATGGTCAAGGACGCACTCTTGTTGGATGGTCTGACTCAGACTAGGCTGAAGATCCAGATACACGGCGTTTGACCACTGGTTGTGTTTTTTCACTTGGGTCTGGAGCCATTTCTTGGAGCAGTAAAAAGCAGCCTACTGTGGCGCTTTCCTCTACCGAGGCGGAGTACCGTGCAGTTTGTTATGCTGCATGTGTTGCGATATGGTTGCAGAGATTATTGGAGGAGCTCGGCTGTCCTCCTACCGCATCTACTCTTCTTTGGTGTGACAATCAGAGTTGCATCGCCATCGCCATCGCCATCGCCAAGAACCCTGTGTTTCATGCTCGTACGAAACACATTGAGATTCAGTATCACTATGTTCGTGAACGGGTTCTTGCTGGAGATTTGCGTTTGGAGTATTGTCCTTTCGCGGAGAATGCTGCAGATTTGTTCACCAAGCCGGTTTCTCAAGCTTCCTTGGCTCCTCATCTTCGGATTCTCGGAGTTTGTTCAGCATCTGGTGCTGAGAGGGGGTGTTAGCACTTTCATCCCTAGTTTTTGCTCTTTTATGGTGCCCATTTGGTCCCCTTTTGTATGGCCCTTGCTTGTGGGCTAGCCACGCCTTTTTACTATTTTTTAGGGATTTTTCCCAACCATTCTGGCATTTTTCCAGTCGGCCATGTCCAATAGCTCCAATCGGCCTGTTTATGAGCTCCAGTCGGCCAGCACTTCCCCACTATAAATAGTGGGTGCTGGCCTCTCATTTCTCATTCAGTCTTGTACATATTTGCTCCCTCACTTATGAGACTAATAGTGTCTCTTGCTTGGGACTGTTTTGGTTCAGTATATTTAGCATAGTTTGCTCCATGTCTCTCTCTCTCTTGCACTCTCTGTTCAGCACATTCTAGTGCCACTCTGCTTCCGCTCTGTGCACTCTCTCACAAGCGCTGCGTTTTATGGAGAAGATGCCAAGTCGGCTGGCCGACTAGCAGTCGGCCAGCTCCCCTTGTGTCCAAAGGGGCCTATAAAAGGTGCAAGTGCTCATTGTTGTAAATTTAACTCCTTTGAGTTGGGTCCTTAGAGTCAGACAGATTTTGGTGTATTTTGTTAGAAGTCATCTCCTGTCTTTATCAGACACCAGGGCCTCTGTTGTGGGTGTGCCCGCCCTGTATAGGTGTTTTATCATTTTTCCTTGCTCCCCCATTTTTTCCCATTTTTTTCCATTTTTTCATGATGTGGGTGGCTGCCACAGGCTGGCAGGAGCTTTTGATGCTGGCCGACTGCACTCTTGGACACGTGGGCTGGCCGACTTGATCAGAAGTAGTCGTGGTGTTTTTTTCTGCTGGCCGACTGGATGTGCCCAGTCGTGAGGGTTGGCGGCGCATGCTAGCGCCGGCCGACCCCATAATGGGGCCATATAAATAGGCCCCATTGCCCCACATTGTATTCATTCAGTTTTTCCTCGGGATCTTGTGTATAGAGAAGAGTTATACGCCTATCTCTCTCCTTCTCTTGTGCTGTCTATTTTCTGCACTCTACTTGCACTTGTGGTCTCAGATTTGGTTATCATTTTCGCTGCATATTTTGACATGGTATCAGAGCCCTAGGCTCTTGAAAGATCTTGGGAGTTTTCTGAGCAAGAGGGGGATTGTTACGTTGCTGATCTGTTCGGGAAGAGAAGTTGCAAGAGGAAGGCGGGCTAAGGTGCTGGATAGCCACTTGCAGGTTTAGAGTTTTTTTTCCCACCCACCCACCCTTTTCAGTTACATCCCCGCGATGGCAGATTTATTAGAGATGGTTGAGAAGCATATGAAGATCCCGACTCTCCCCACGTTCCCAGTGGACTGTCAGTTGGACGGGAACAATTACGGCATCTGGAAGGTTATGATGGAGTCTGTGCTGGAGTCATATGACCTTGCTGATTTCATCGTTATTGGGGTTCCAAGGCCGGAAGTAGAGGAAGGGGAGTTATTGTCAATGAAGAAGGACCGTGAGGCGCAGGCACAGATGTGGGATCGTGTCAACGCCAGGGTCCAGTCATTTATTTTCCTCAATTGCGCACCACAAGTAATCAATCACGTAAAGCACATGACGCTGGCCAGAGGCATATGGCAGCACTTGGCTTCTCTTTATAACAGGGTATCACCCATGAAGAGGATCTCCTTGGAAGTGCAGATGCGGGTTATGAACCCTGCAAAGTCATCGACAATGCGGGAGCACATTAACAAGCTGCAGGCCCTTCAGCAGGAAGTCCTCCAGGCTGGGAAGGAGATATCATCTGAAGACATGGCCATTACTTTGTTGTCCCACTTGCCTGCTCAGTATTACTCTTTGATTACGAGTGGCAGGCTCAGCACCATTACTTGGGAGGAGCTTGTGCCCATGGTCTTGGACCAGGAGGAACGTTTCACGAACCCTCCTCACAGCGGAGGTTCGGAGGCCTTAACTGACCAACGGTCGAAAGGCTGGAATAACAAGAAGGGCAAAGGGAAGGCTTCACCGGAGAAGTCTTCTGAGAAGAAGCCCGACACAGAACGAGAGAAGCTGAAGGCCAAACGATCCTACAATGATTGTGGCGAGAAAGGCCACTATTGGAGGAAGTGTCCTAAGCGGATTGGGAAGAGTGCTGATTCTTCAGCCTCAGCTGCAAAGACTCCTGCATTTGTGCACTTAGAGATGATGGACTCCGATGCTTTATCATCTTCGAGCGAGGAGGCAGTTGGCTTCACCGCAAAGGATACCCGGGAATGGATTCTTGACAGTGGTGCTTCCAGGCACATGACTCCGTCCCGTGGACTTCTTTTTGGATCTGAAACGGCAGTCAGGTCACATTTTTATTGGCGACAACTCCACTATTCCGATACACAGTGAGGGCCGGATGGAGATTATTCCCGACGGCAAGGGGGGCAAGCATGCTTCCCGTGTTCTTTATGTCCCTGCTCTGGGTTTTCATCTTCTGTCAGTGCATGAAGTATGCAAGACTGGCTTTCGGGTGGAATTTGAGGAGCATTCAGTTGCTCTACGGGACCGTGAGATTGGCCAGGTAGTTTGGGAAGGCGGTGTGGAGAATGGTATCTACAAGCTCTCTGCACTCTCCTCATTGACAGGTTCTCAGGTCGGAGATCTATGGCACTTTCGTTTTGGCCACTTAAATGTGGACGCACTGCGGCGAGCTTTCCGAGACCAGATGGTGGTTGGCTTGCCAGATGTTGGCAGTAGGCAAGGACGTTGCAGTTTTTGCATACGTGGTAAGCAGCATAGGGAATCCTTTCCGAAGCAGGCTTCTAGGTGAAGGGAGAGAGTTAGGGTTTCATGTGGGAGACACACATACACAGAGAAGAAGCGAGAGAGAGAGAGAGACATGTGGGGATAAGTCAACTCACAGTATGAGTGTGTGACTCGCCTATCACACATGTATATTTGCTCTAGTACACATAGTGCACTTAGTACATTAAAAGTACTAAGTGTACTATGTACTATAAAACACATGGGCTTGGACACAGTTGAAGGGAGAGAGTTAGGGTTTCATGTGGGAGACACACATACACAGAGAAGAAGCGAGAGAGAGAGAGAGACATGTGGGGATAAGTCAACTCACAGTATGAGTGTGTGACTCCCCTATCATGAAAAGATGCAGGGGGGAAGAGAGCTTGAGCTCTTGCAAGCACACACACACACTCACAAAACCCTAATAGAGAACACACAAGGTGAGAGGCTGAAAATCTACTTCTTCTCTCAACACCATATACAAGATAAGAGTACACACAATATGAAAGGTACTCAACCAATACATACACGGGTTCTCTATAGTGTGAACCCGACTAAATGAGCTGGCGCTATAACTATGCCAGTCTCTAGAATAGCTGTCACACAGCCTGTCATCCCACTGGCCGCATATCTCCCATGATCTCACCAACCATGCCAGTGGTGTAAGTGTGGGGCCTATCCCCCAGGCGGTTCATCAGTGGCCACCGCCTCACTAGACGAGCTCGATATCTCAACACTCCCCCTCGAGCTCAACTCCATCTCATGTACACCAAGCGAAGCCCTGAATCTGCGGAGCTTCTCTGTACCCAATGCTTTGGTGAAGATGTCAGCTACCTGATCCTCTGTGCTGACATAAACAAGGTCAAGGTCTCCTGCCAAGACCTTCTCTCTGACGAAGTGGTAGTGGACTTCTATGTGCTTCGTACGAGCATGAAAGATTGGGTTCCTGGCCAACTGTATACTGCTAATGTTGTCACAGAAAATGACAACTTGTCTATCCACTGATAGACCCAAATCTGCAAGTAGCTTTTTCAATCAAGCTACCTCACAATGCTGCCATAGCAGCTCCTCTGTACTCGGCCTCTGTACTCGATAGAGCAACCGTAGGCTGCTTCTTGCTGCTCCAAGTCACAGCAGCACTCCCCAAAGAAAACATGAATCCACTGGTAGATCTTCTATCTGAGATACTACCAGCCCAATCAGCATCTGTGTACCCATGTACACATATCTCTGTCCCAGTCTCATAGAATAGTCCACAATGCAAAGTAGACTTTACATACCTCAGTATGCGTCTCACTGCATCCAAATGCGGTTTCCGTGGAATCTGCATAAACTGACTCACCAACCCAACAGCATAGCTCAAATCTGGTCTGGTGATCGTCATGTAGATCAAACTTCCTACTATGCTCCTGTACATAGTAGGATCCTCCAAGATCTCTCCTGAATCTGCACTCAACTTGTCATTCTGATCCAATGGCACAGAAATAGGCTTACAGCCTGTCATACCATACTTGGACAACATGTCCAAGCCATACTGTCTCTGCAGTAATCCAATACCATGTGGTGACCTAATCACCTCAATGCCCAAGAAATATCTGAGCTCTCCCAGATCCTTCATCTCGAACTTCTGTCTAAGCAAGATCTTTACATCAAAGATCTCTGCATCATGGTCCCCCGTAATGATCAAGTTGTCTACATAGATGACAACAAGCACAACTCCTCTATCACCATGTCTCACATACAGCGAGAAATCTGCATTGGCTACATGAAAGCCAATAGTGACAAGATATTCAGAAATCTTGTCAGACCATGCTCTTGGTGCTTGTTTTAAGCCATACAAGGCTTTCTTCAACCTGCAAACATGCTCGGGGTGACCCACATCCTCATATCCAGGTGGCTGCAACATATACACCTCTTCTTGCAAATCCCCATGCAAGAATGCATTCTTTACATCCATCTGATGTAAAGACCATTGCTTTGACGCAGCCACTGCTATCACAACTCTCACCGTTGCTATCTTGGCAACTGGGCTGAAAGTTTCCTCATAATCAATCCCATATGTCTGCGCATATCCTTTGGCTACCAATCTAGCCTTGTACCTGTTTATGCTTCCATCACTGTTATGTTTAACTTTGTACACCCACTTGCATCCAATGGCTTTCTTGCCTTCAGGCAATTGCACTAAATCCCAAGTTTCATTTCCATATAGTGCATCCATCTCCTCATCCATAGCTTTCTCCCAACACACATTTCCAACAGCCTCATCAATGCACGTGGGCTCTACAACCTGCACAACCTTTGCCATATATGCATAGTGATGTGCCACATAACCATCATATGTAAATCTCTGCACAGGGTTCTTCACTCTCCCTGATCTTCGCAGCTTTTCATTCATGGCTTCCATAGCCTTCTTTACACCAGGTGTTCTCATAGCTGGGATCCCAAGCTCCTCATCAAGGCTCATATCTGAGCCACTAGACTCTCCATCAACATGAGAATGCCTTGCAGAAATGTCAGGCATACCAAGGGGCTCAACCACTTTCTCTTTTCCTTTACGTGATGTAGTAATCACATTTGCAGGGCTGGTATTATGACGCAGCCTGCCACTCCATGGTCTATCAACAGACCCACTAGATGAGGACTCTCCTGATCCACTCAAAGACTGTGATTGCTGACCTGCATTCTGTGCACCCACACTTTCACTCACATCAGCCCCAACAGCTTCTTTTTCAGTAGCATACCAGCTGCTCATCTCATCAAAAACAACATCCCTGCTTACCCTCAACTCACGTGTAGCAGGGTTATAACACCTGTATCCCTTTTGCTCAAGGGAATATCCAATAAACACACATTTTTCAGCTTTCGGATCCAGCTTAGTTCTCAGCTCATCTGGCACATGCACATATGCAATGCATCCAAAGACTTTCAGATGAGACAAATCTGGTTTTCTGCCAGTAAACCTCTCCTCTGGAGTTACATCATGTATGGCTGCAGTTGGAGTCCTGTTCATGATGTATACTGCTGTAGAAACAGCCTCAGCCCAATAGCAATGCGGCATATTCTTCTCTTCCATCAATGCTCGCGCAATCTCAGCAATGTGCCTGTTTTTCCGCTCAGCAACTCCATTTTGCTGCGGAGTATATCTGCATGTAAACTGTCTCCGAATACCATTCTTCTTCAAAAATTCAGAGAACTCATTGGAGAAGTACTCTCCCCCTCCATCTGACCTTAGGCACTTTACATATTTCCCTGTTTGCTTTTCAACCATTTTCAAGCATCATGGTATGCCTAAATCCATTGTTGGGGATAGAGATTCCAGGACTACAAGCCTATTTTGGAGGGCTTTGTTTGATAATATGGGTACTAAGCTTGAGTTTTCATCAGCTTATCATCCCCAAACGGATGGCCAAAGTGAAGCTGCAAATTCAGCCGTGTTGGATTTGTTGAAGTGCTATGTGGCAGATCAAAAGAGTGCATGGGAGAAGTATCTTCCACTTGTTGAGTTTGCCTACAACAATACGATCCATGCTTCCACAGGAAAGGCTCCGTTTGAGATTATTTATGGCAGAGTGGTCTTGCCACCCATCCTTCGTACAAAGGATGAGATTTTTGCAGCTGATGAATATGTTCGAGACTTGGATGTTGCCTTTGGTCAGGTGCGGACAGCCATTGCAAGATCTCAGGATAAGCATAAAATGGCTGCTGACAAGCATAGAAGGGACATGGAAGTCAAAGAAGGTGATTGGGTATTGCTGAAATTTGAGAAGGCTAGGCTTCGGAAGAGGCCAGGACGAGAAGGATCATATCCTAAGCTTTCTCCTCGCTATTATGGACCCTTCAAGGTGATTCACAAGATCAATGAAGTGTCCTACAGGCTTGCTTTACCTAGTCATTGGAAGATTCACAATGCTTTTCATGTGAGTCTATTTCGGAAATATGTGGGGCCAGATCCTGATGAGCCTGTCACAGAAGATCCGCCAAAAATTGAAGAGCTTGAGGAGATCCTCCAGCCAGAACAGATTGTTTTTCACAAGGAGAGAAAGCTACCTGCAGGAAAGCTTTCCAGGAGATACCTTGTGAAGTTTAAAAATTATTTGCCTATTGATGCCAAATGGGTAAATGAGGATTATTTTGCAGATTATCCGCAATTGTTGCAGGCATATCTTGAGGCTTTTAAGTTGAGGTCAACTCTTTAGAAGCCCGGGGGGATGTCACCAATTGGCCGACCATTTGGTCCATTCCTAGTTTTTGCGTCTCGTTCACTTGAGGCCAGGCCGGTGTCTCATGTGAAGAGGCCAGTATTTTGCTGACATGGACGGGAGCCAGACTGGTGCCACCCGTGTGTTAGCAAGATGGTGTCGTATGGACGGGAGCCAGATCAGTGCCACCCGTGTATGACCTGGACTGTGTTCGATCCATGGGACTGTCACGCCATGGAAGAGCCAGTATTCGTGCCGTGTTTTGCCTATGGGACTGTCACACCATAGGGAAACTCGTGCCTGGAACTGTGTCTTACCTATGGGACTGTCACTCCATAGGAAGACCAGGTTTTTATGTTTTATGTCGTGCCAGTTTTGTGCCGACAGATATTTTGTACTTGTTCCATGAATGGGAGATATGTCCATGTTACTATTTGCACATGCACACATGATTTGTATGCTTGAAATTGTTTTCGCATGACATGTATTTGTGTGTTTGTCTGCTTGACGTGTTACTTACTGAGCGGGGACGCCTGCCATTGAGTCGTGAAGTCTGCTCTGTATTCTGACGAGTTTTAGTGCATGTGAACAGGTGGTAAGTATGTTACACATGTTGTTTTAATGTTTTTTTTATTCTAACCCTTTATTTTATAAGGTTAGGTATTCACACTTATTTAAAAGTGGGCACCCCCTTTGGGCACCCACTTGGGGCCAAGGTGGGGAGCCCCACTTTTAAGTGAGTGTGGGGGTGGGCATGGTCACCTACCCCCACTAATCCCCCACATGCATGCGTGGGTATCACTAAGGTTAACTCCACCTTCATTTTATTAAAAAGAAGGGCTCTCTTCAAGCGTGGCATGCATCGCTTCTTGCGTTTGTCCATCACCCATCGCTTCCTTCTTACGTAGACAACCGGCGACCAGCACTCCGGCTCCTCTCAGGCTGCGCATGCCACCTCCAGTGGGCTGCGTTTCTGCATACGGCCAGCAGGCAGTGTCCATCAGCAGCAACAGGCGGCCTTTCTGCTTAGACTGCGCTCCGTCCCCCATACAGGTTGTGCAGGCTACGCTGCTGCTCTTCACAGGCGGCTGACTATCTCTGCTGGCGACTGCACCATAGGCTGATGGCTGCCTACTCTACAGGCGGCTGTGTGTTTTATCTCTAGCAAGGCTACGTTGCCTTTCTTGCTGCAGGCGACTGTGTGACCAACTTCAGTGGGTTAATCCTCTTCTCCTGCAGGCGCCTACTCCTCTTCCCAAGCAGGCGATCCCTTCTCCATACAGGAGGCTGTGCATTCTATAAGGTGGCTGCACTTGTTGTAGCCAGGCGGCATCTTTCTTCATAGCAGGTTGCTCCTCCACACAGCAGCCAGGTCTCTATCCTTCCTGCAAGTGGATACTTCTTCTCTCACAGCAGGCGGCTGTACCCTTCGTGGTGGTGCTTGTCTTGTTAGTTCTACACGAGACAACTATTCCTTCAACAAGGGTGGCTTCATCTTCTTCAAACACCACGAGTATGGTCTTTCTTTATCAACCATCTACAAGTAAGTGATTTTCAGATTTGAGTAAAGTATTATATGTTTAAATCTGATAAGGGATTCATCCCTCTACGGCCACACCCGTTCGGTGCCGGGTTGTCTAAGCTGTATTGGCGAACCTCGGTCCAAAGGTGCTGAGATCGGGAGAGCCAGGCGTTAGTACGAGAGCGCCTGTTTGTGCGTGGTCTCGGAACACCAGTGAGGCGCTCTCCGCGGAGTCCAGTGAAAGCACAGGACCGTAGAGATTGGGCCACACTAGTGGTCGTTCTGCTTCGAGTTTTCTTCATCGAAATCCGAGCCTACTTGTTTGGTACTGTTTTCATATGTACATGGACATTATTTGGTTCTTGGAACCCATGGAGCATTGTATTTATTAAATAATCCCAATAAATATATCATATATTGAGGGGGGGGTCGGCCCCGTTCCGGCCCCAGTGCTGGTGTCCATCTTTCCATTTCATTTCATTTAAATTTCAAGTTGTTTTAAGTTGTCCATTTCAAATTTGTGGTTTTAAAGTTGTGCTATTAAGCGTGTGGGTGTCCAACGGAGTCCTTCCCACTTGACGGGATCGGTTTCACTCATAGTCAATACCCTCAATCTGAGAATACCCCTTTGCAACCAATATGGCTTTGTGTTTGTCCAGAGAACCATTGGCATGAAATTTTGTCTTAAAGACGCACTTGACCCCAATGACCTGCCTATGCAAAGGACGGTCCACAAGCTTCCATGTACCATTCCTTTCAATGGAATCAATCTTGGCCTTCATGGCTGCTTGCCACTTAGGAAGAGCAAGATCCTCTTCAGCTATAGTAGGCTCATCAAGGGGAGGTTACAAGAATGACGAAGCTGTTGTAATCTCCGTGCCAAATGTCTTGAGCAATTCATTTCGCTTATACTCTTGGTCATGGTTACCCTTTTGCTAACTAGCGACAACCTGGGGGGTCGATGTGGGAGGCTGGCTCACCACAAAAGCTGTTGAGGCCGGGGTGGTGATCTGAGCAAGGGTTTTCTTAGGGCATGCCTTAGAAGTATGTCCTTTTGTATGACAAAAGAAACATCCCCTCTCCTCCTTGTATTGTTCCTGCTATTCGGGTTTGAGCTTACCACTTGTCTTGCCAGCCAAAGCCTTCTAGTCTGGAGTAAGGCGAGGTCCATCGTTCGAGTTCTTGGAGCTAGAGACTCCCAGGGTAGACCCTGATTAGGTCTGGTTCTGGCTCTTGCCATTGGCAGTGGCTGCCTTGGCTACTCCGGGCTAGGAGGTCTTCGGTTTTCCATTATTGTATTTCATCTTGACACTTTGCGTAAGCAAAAGTGCCCAGTCAAAAGTCTGTGGTTCAAAACATGCGCACATCCCACTGGATTTGCATGTCTGAACCGTACATCAATTGACCCTCGTTTGTCGTCATCTAATTTTTGCAATTGTAAAGCCAAGTGGGTGACTTTATGTGCAAACTGGAGGATAGGTTGCGCGTTCTAGCACAATCCCCGATACTCATTCTCGAGTTGCTCAAGATAGTGAGGTGGTAGAGACCACTTCTTGAAGTCCGTGACAAACAAATTGGTCCCACTCGTAGGCAACAACTCCATAATTGGAATTTGTGGGCCCAATCAGGCCACCAAGAGATGGCTTCCTCTTCAATGTAGCAACTAGCTAACACCACCTTCTCTATGTTTGACTTCCTACCAACAACAAAATAGGCTTCAAACTGAATGAATCCGGGAATACAAAGTTGTGGGATGGAGTTTATTGTTATACTTACTAAAATTCACCCTTTCGTGCACATGAGTTGAAGAAATAGCGGGTACTGTCCTTGCGTCGTGGGCTACAAGATAATCGCTCATGCTCCACGTGTTGACATTGTTCCTCCTTTGCGGCAACGTGTGCTGCCGCCTATGTTCGAAGCTCTACCTCTCATACTTGTAAATCATGTAATGCACGGGATTGTTGTGTTAACTCCACAAGGGAGATAGCCCAAGCAGGATCTGGGAAGGGGTCTCGATAAAGATTGGCGGAAGAGGAGGGGGGGGGGGGTCGAGGTATCGTGAAGAGGTATCCGTTTCTCCAAGGCCTGTATAGAAGCCATGCACGCTCGCATTTGTTCCCCTTGTTGCGCTATGATGCGAATAAATTCCCTGGAACATGGCGTTTGTGTCACCACTGGTGACCTGGCTTCTAGAAGCAGTCGCTACTATCAAAGAAATAGTTTCTACAAGGGTTTGGTGTTCTTTCTCATTGTCGAAATTCACCATAGTGGGAGTGGTCAAGTTTTCCTTGACTGCAATAAAAACCATCCACTATATGTGGGAGATGTTTCCGGTCGCTTCTGGAGGCTATAAACCAACTGTCCTTTGAGGGATAGGAGTCACACCGGAATGGGAGTGCAATCAGCATCTAAAAACCAACCACACAAGCAAAAAATAAATAAATTCTTTTTTTTCTTGGCTAAATCTCTTCACCAAAAGACAATGTAAATGAAAAATAGGTGGAAACTGTCAAGTGTCTCAAGAAGATAGAGATGGACAATGAAGGCATGGTATGTCAAAGCGTGAGATGGTTACAAACCCAAACAAGAGGAATCCAAACAGTTCACAGATCACCCTAAGATGGAAAATTGTCTCGTCCCCGAGGACTGTCCTGGAAGGGCCTTGCATGGAGAATCCTTTTGCTAGCTTTGGGTGTGACTGGCCTACGCGGGATAGATCGGATGGGCAGCCATATTGTGTAGCAGCGTCTGGGCCAGCCAGGTGTGAATGCGCAGGTCGGGCAAAGTAAGTTGGGCAGGTCAGACCAATCAGGCACAGCCACCAGCAGGTCGGGTATGGGCTACAGGTTAGGCAACAGATTGACTCCTTTTCTACAGACCAACCAGCCCATGGGGCCCTAGCAATAGGCGCCTGAATCCCCACAATAGGCATCATCAGATGTTCAGCCTCCACAGCAGCTGAGCAGCTGGAGCAAGGGTCAAGCGTGCATTTGAGGGTGGGAATCAACAGGAGTCTGCCAATGATTTGAGGGACATGAGCATTGGATATCAACTTCAGCGCTCCTACTATATCCTTTTTTTTCTAATAAAAGATCAATCTTTAGTCAAAGAGAATATCAAGCTTTAGTCAAAGAGAATGTCCGTTATGCAAACTACAACCCTCCAAAGAAGCTGGACAAGTACAAAGAACCCGGACACATGAGGTTCTGCTGCTTACACTAGTGTACACACAAGTTATATGTAGTACATTGGCCGTCTTTCCCATTCAGCTGCTAGTCTTTTACTTTTTTCATGTTGGACTCATGGGCACATGTAACAGCTTATTGGTCTCATAGATCCTTCGGGCCTTTTGTAGACATTAATAACTCCTCCTCCTCCTCTCTCTCTCTCACTCTCACTCTCTCGCACACACTTGTGAAATTTTTGTCGTCTGTTATTCGGCTCACAAATTTTTTTAATTTTTACTTCAGCCTTAGTTGTGACTCCATGCATGGGATGGATTGATGCGTGTGACATTTCATAAGTGATGCATATAAGATGTGCGTATGCTATTATCGTGCTGATGTTTTTATTGGTTATCAATCATTCATGCTCATTTTGTGTATTGAATGGGTTGGTGGCTTTTGTGATGCAGCTCATAAAGGAGATAGTCCGAAAGTAGGTGATGAGGTGAAAAGTTCCAGGTATGCATTCTCTAGCCATGTGTTGAATGAAATGCTGCAAAGAGTATGATACTCTTTATTGATTTCTTGTTTGAGAACTCTGACCGAGCGTTGGTTCCTTGCTTGTAGATGGTGGTGTGCTTACAGTCTTGTTGCTGCTTCAATTGAGGCTAGTGGAACTGTGATGCTTTTTGGTGTTAGTTTGTAGAAAGGATGATTTAATTCTAAGATGGATGCTTGTGCTTATTTCAATGCAATATTCTTTTAAAGGTATGCAGTTTTGAGGGTCCATTTTTTCTCTCTTTTTCTCTCTCTCTCTCTTGTGGGAGTGCTGGCATAGCAGTTTACGCATAGGCTCCCAATTGAGAGATCCCGGGTTAAAGTCTCATCCCCACACTTCAGTGCCATCATGTGGATCATATATGGTCCTCTCGTTTGGCTATAACATTGCTCTCTCTCTCTCTCTCTCTCTCCCTAACAAGTGACATACACATCTTGTTACGCGTTGTATTGGACTCAAAGTCTTTGTAGATAAGTGCCTCTCTCCCTCTCTCATAAGGTCATTTTGGCCTTCTATAGGTGTTAATATATTTTTTTCTTCTCATTTTTTTTAAAATATTTTTGAATTTAAATACAAAAGATTAATAGCTGATTGCAAATAAAATGCCTTCATATTATTTCTTAACAAAAAAAAAAAACTCTTGGTGAAAAAAGGAAGCCTTGATACTATCTTTTAAACAAAAAAAGGTAGCTCTTTGTGAAATTTTTACTTGTAATGGCTCTATTGTTAATCATCTTTGTTTACAACAATCAATTCTTCAAATATGACAATAGCTTGGCTAATACCAATCTACTTTGATTATAATGATAAACTAGTGTACTTCAATTGATCTTTAGTTTTTTCACATAGGTTTTTTAGTACCCTAAGCTTTAAAGATCTAACATTGAAAAATGACAATGACGTTGTGTTCATTGAGTTACCAGTAGTGCTCCTTGCCAAGGGTGTAAAGGTAGAGCTCTAAATGCATAGATGAAAGAGATTGTCTTTCCTCGATTATTCTCTCACAAGACCAAAAAAGAAGTTATTGCATGTGTAAAACTTACAATCACACTTGCATCTATTAAGTAACAATACAATAACAAGCAAGCAAGCAAGAAAGAGGAAAAGAGGAGAGTTCACAAGAAAACTATTGCAAGAGAATGATTATGTGACATACACAAGTGACTAGTTTTTACAATAGACCAACCAAGACCAAAAAAAAAGCTATTGCATGAAGAAAACTTACAATCACACTTGCATCTATTAAGTAAAAATACAATAATAAGCAAGCAAACAAGAAAAAGAAAGGAGAGCTCACAAGAAAAATATTGTAATAGAATGATTGTATATTGCTTATTGTAAAAAAATGACACATATACAAGTGACTAGTTTTTACAATAGACCAACCAAAACTTAGAAATGATTTGACCTTTATTATTACTCTTCAACAACTATGTACACTAAGTCCATAGACTTTCTTGATTTGACATTGAGTTGATGATAAGACTGCTTTATATGTTCCATCGTCATCTTACAAAAAATAAGTATCCATTTGCACGGGTAAGATGGCAAAGCATCTTATGATAGATTAGGCAAGCAAAACTATGTCCATGGAGTGGTTAACATATGCTCTTAGTAATGAGTCATGCGCTTTAATACTAAGATCTCACCTTAGTATTCAACCACACTTTTACTTTCACAACATTATGAGCGTGACTAGCAAGAGAAAAGCACATCTATGACTATAACTTGCCATATTATAAAAGAAAATTCTTGTGCCTTTTCTTTGTTGCTTATGCTCTATGTTGGCCCTAATTCTACCTCTATTAGTGGATCCTTCATAGACTTCACATCTTCCATCTTCGCTACCCTGTTACCACCTAATGCTTATGGGGAGACAAAGAGAGAGATCCACTTAAGTCTCATAAATCTCTCCTCAAGAATGGTTTACATCACGGCTTCACAACCATCTCGTTTAACATGTACACCATTTTAACATTCCAATTTTGCACACTTAAATTATTCTAAAAGAAATTCACTAATTTTTGCTCTCATACATCCTTTGGGTTTTTTGCTGACATTAATAAAATATTTCATCTCTCTCTCTCTCACACACACACACACACATTTCTTATTATTACAATATCGTAAATCAATTCCTTGAAAAGTTAAGCCATAGTATACTTTCATTGGTGCTAAATCACACACAAGCCAAATGGTAGTATTGTTGTCGTCGTTCCCTTGTCTCCAAGTTAACTTGTGAAGGATGTGAAAGATCAAAGAATCTCAATAGCAAGAAGAGATGGGACAAGGATGTTACCCAAGATAGTTGGATCTGTGACCTCTACCAACATAGACCAGACCTAATTCCCTTGCCAAAATGAGGACATGATGTCTAGGCAGTATCAGACTAGATGGGAAAGAGTTTGTACATGATAAGTGTCCTTGATAGCCTCTACGCTTGGTTGTGATTGAACATGAATATTATCAGCGATATATATGAAACATGAATTGTGGGAACCATGACCTCATTTACAACTCCTAACTATCCCTTAACAAATTTTTTGTGCACTATCATCATCAAGTAAGGAGTGATACATATCTCCTAGCCAAATGAATTGAACGTGATCAGCACCTGTACTGTTGCTACAGGAGCTTCTACCATAGTAAGACATCCCCTCTTAAAACGCCCACTTACTTCTCCCTAGAACAATAGATTGAAGGTAGTGTGATGAATAAATATAGATAGACACTTTCTTTTGGTCTGATTCATTGACGTGTGCACACTAAACAAACAAGGTCGTTCATTTTAATCTCTATGTTTAGAAGCCCCATCCCAGTGGATGCATTGTGTTTTCTCGTGACCCAATAAAAGACCAAACCATGTGTCTCAAAACTTGTAAGGAAGATTTGTGAGCCTGCACCTGCATTTGAGAGGGAAATAAATAGAGTCAGAAGCAATTAAGCAAGGTAGAATCTCTACATGAAAGAACCAACTTGTGGTTTGACAAGCTCATGGCTAAACTTGGTTCAAACAGATTCTAGAACGAGGTCAAAAACTTAGTATGCGGGAAGCAACCCTGCTAGCGGAGATAGTAAGCTTGGTACAAGGGTTGGCAAACCCTAAACAAACTCCTACCAACAAAGACAAGAAAAGATATACTTACCATGAGGAAGGGCAATTGCTGCTAATCATGCAGCTGAGTGAGCATCATTACCAGTACTGTCGCAGTCTTCTGATAGCCTGGATGGCGTTAAAGCTTGATAATCTCCAACCATATCTGCTAATGCGTGCCAATCTGTTGGTAACTGTAGACTTGAAAACAAAGGCTTGGGAACACAACATGAATGAGTTTCGCTATAGCTTTAGTTTACCCTTCCGGCTCCTTTTCCGGCACATCATCTTCACCGTTCCTTCATAAAGCTCTACAAGTAGACCCGGGTCTTTCTCCACATATGTCCGGTATTCAGCGTAAGATGGTATATTGTCAATGTGTAAGGACGCAGCATGAAGCACTGCATCTTTCACCACCTCCGAATCATATTGTTTGGCCAACTCCAGGGTGCTTAATGCATTCTGGTCGGACACATTATTTGTAATCCACTCCTCACACAACTTCTTCAGCAGTTTCACACCATACTTTTCTGCGGCGCAGTAGAGCGATGTTGAATGCTTCTCCATTATTTCGGGGTCTATAGTGGCTGTATAGAAGAACCTGACAAATGCTTTGAGCACTAGATGGGACATGTCATCTATCTTGATGAGAATGGGGGTCTGCACTTTCAATTCTCCCTGCATATTCGGGCTACAAAAAATAGCTTTGAATGCAGGGGATTTCCCAGCCTGCAAAGTAAACCTTAACCACAAATCAGAGAAACTCTGAAGACCAAAAATGCAAGCCTTCCTGGTCTGTAAAAGGGAACCACAAAGCAGGGAAACCCTGGTTTGCAGTCTAAAAGTAGGGCATGTCCCAGCCTAAAACAACTGTCCAGAGAACGACATATACAAATAGAGAAACCCTTGTAAAAGGAAGGGCATTGCATGTGAGGGAGATTCGTATAAGAAAAAATATATTGTAAGCCAAGTAAGCTCTAAAACTTCGGGCACTATTCATTATTTTGACATTAATAGTAGCCCAACTAGTGCTGAAAGCCCTTAAACGTCCTTGATCAGTCACTTCAATTAGGGACTGTCACATGCGTCACTACCTCCTATCTCATGCACGTCGACGTCTGCAATAGGCCAGAACAGGAAGAGGTCAAAAGGCTCTAATGTAGGAACTGTAAAGCGAGGAACATGGACAGAATAGACCATGTGTGAAAAGCACGTCGAAGTTCATGGCTATGGATAGAAATGTACTGCCTTGAGACTATGGATGTGCCTTCAGATGACAAATACAAGCTCAACCTGCAGCTTGGCTTGATGTTATGCTTGAGAGAGTCATACCTTCAGGTATATTTAAAATGTTGTTTCCTGAGATAAGATATCACAACCTGTCCCCCCTATTTTTAACACAAGATAAGTGAGTTAGTGAGCCTCATACTACACATGTGATTCTGCCAGGATCTGAAAATGGGCCCCATCCTCCCATGGAGCTTCCATTATCCTGAGGAGTTTTGGCAGATACCAGCAGCTTGCAGCAGCCTTGCCAGTTGCACAAGAGTGTCACTTCCATCTCCAGCCCTCACAAATGCACACTGATACAATTTTATAAAGCAAAACCATCCGGCAAGACTCAAGAAATCCCGCAGGATGAGGTCAGCCCAGCAAAAGAGATTATGGGCTGGCAAGACCTTAGGAATCTGGTGGGGGTGAGGTTGGAACTTAATATTTTCTCTACATTTGTGCGAAACAGTAAAAAACCTACAGATGGATTGCGAGTCCCAAAATTTGAACCCACAATGCCGTAAAGCAGGTTGTTGCAACATCATGTTACTCTTTGATTTCCTTATAATGCTCACGCAACTGCAAATTTCCGTTGTCAGGATGCATCATAAAGCTCCCACTTCTAATGGACACCCTAAATCACTATTTGATCAAAGAAAGCCTAAAATCTTCAAATTTCCACATATACAGAAAACCTCTACATCTCAACAGGACCCTTACTCTCCACTGATTTGAATCTTCACATAGCAGTGAAAACTTAAATCTCCACAGAACATAGAAAACCACCCAAACTCTCCAATCTCCCATATCTCCACCGGAAAAAGGAAACCCTAACTCTCCATAAAACCTCAATCTGAGGAAACACTAACTCTCCGCTGAGATATGGTAGGAGATTGCTTACCAGGATGGCTCTGTGGGCGTGGACGCTGGGGCCGTCAGAAGGTTGAAGGACAACATCGGAAAGGGGAGGGATAGGATCGTCACCATCGTTGACATTGCCATGGCCATGGTTCCAGTTGCTAAGGAACTGGGCTTTCTTGGATGCGAGTCTGTACTCTTTCTCTTCCTGGCTAGCTTTTTGGGCGGCCGACCGGAAGCGGGCGATCTGGCCCTCAAGGCGGTGGAGCTTGTAGCGGCAGCAGCTCTCACAGTAGACATACTCGATGGTGGAGCGGTGCCGCCCGGACAATATCTGCCTGCAGTGGATGCACTGCACGCGATGCATACCTCTCCTCCTCCACGCATGCATTTCCTTCCATCCTGTTTCTCTTGCCTTCTCCCTTCTTGCATCCCCTTTTGATTAGTCGTACCCTTTCACAATTTTTTATAGATTATTTTTGGGGGGAATTTTTAATTCAAATATATTCTCACCTGCCAAATGAGACACAAAAATTAGGCGAAAAAATGTTCCAAGCTACCTTGAGGGATGTGTGTGTGTGTTTTTGAGAGAGAGAGAGAGAGAGAGAGAGACATCTGTTACTCCTTTCCGTACACTCCTTGTAATCCTCACCCCAGCTAACATGTTTCACATTGTACATGGCCAAAGGCCTACCATTCTAACAAAAGGTGGCTAGGCTTGAGTTGTATTGGGAACATGCTTTGGATACCCCATAAGTGTGGGCGATCAGGCAAAGTCCAATTGTATATAAGAGACTTATGGGAGTGTGTAAAGACACTTTTGATAATGCAATCTACATTTGAGCTCAAGCTTGGGAGCTCCTTCATTCTTGCTTATCTTAATCTCTTTTGATTCTTGCATGCTTTCATGTTTATGTTAGTCATTAGCTATGGAGTCTTGTTGAGTTACTTTCATGTTTATGTTAGTCATTAGCTATGGAGCCTTATTGAGTTGCTTGCTTGCACGTGTGAGTGCTTATTGAGTTACTTTCATGTTTATGTTAGTCATTAGCTATGGAGCCTTATTGAGTTGCTTGCTTGCACGTGTGAGTGCTTAAGTGTGTGTGTGTGCGCACGCATGCACACGCTTTGGGGTGAGCTTATTTGGTTCTTTCTTCTGACTAGCTAGCTGTGGAATGTGATTGAGAGAGAGAGAGAGAGAGAGAGAGAGAGAGAGAGAGAGGAAGCTTGCTAACTTCTCCCTCATGAGGTGAGTGATTAGGTTATGAAGGTCCAAGCATGTAGAGTGATTATGTGTTGAGTTGAAGGTGTGTTTTAGTGATTAGGAGAGAAGAAGGTTTCATTTGATTGAGCTTTTAACCCTTCTTGTATTTTTTGTTGTTTTTACTTATTGGTGGAGATGGATGGCCAGTTGAGTAGCATTTTATTGATCCATTGTTTGATTTACTTTTCCCATGAGTTGCAAAACTTGTGGTAGAGTGATTATGTGTTGAGTTAAAGGTGTGTTTTAGTGATTAGAAGAGAAAAATGTTTGATTTGATTGAGCTTTTCCTAACTCATAACCCTTCTTGTGTTTTTGCTTATTGCTTATTGGTGGAGATGGATGGTCGAGTTAAGTTCCCCCTTGCAAGTTGCCGGATAGTAATCTAATTTGTGAGGCTTTTCCATTAACATCTTAAGTATTAGATTATATTAATTAGGCTAATAGGCTAAACTAGAAAAATTTTCACTGTAAAGATTGGCCCATTCTTTCAATTGATTCGCAATAATTATTCATTCATATTGATGTTTGCATGCTAGAGTAACTCTCTTGGAATTATTGCTAAGCTAGTACCAAGAAAAAAACCACGAAAAAAAAAGCTTAGAAAGGACTTGTTGTAAAGTGGAATCGTTTCCCAGTCAGATCGTTTCGATCCTATTAGTAGGATTGTTTGGTGTAAAATCGTCCCCGATTCAACCCCAAGAGTCGAATTGATTTGACCACAAGAATGGCATGATTGTTGACTTAACGACAGTAGCATGCACATTTATGAGCTAGTCATATAACGATCATGAATGTGGGGATCAGTGCTAGAGTACCTGCCAAATCTGCAGGGGATATTTTCAGACAGCGTAATAATTACACCACAATCGAGGCTCCGCCGACCTGACACTGACAATTGGGTGATAATTGAATTTGTATGATCTAAGAAGTGCAATCTCTTATCCAAGGCCCATATCATGAATCAACTAGGATCGTTATGATCCAAGAGTAGCATCATCCAAGGTCTGATTGCTACAATCCCAAAAGTAGAATCATTATGTTCTTGTATCGTTTTGTTTAGGATCATTTCAAATAGGATTATTAGAGAATCACCCAAGTAGGATCACAGATCCTACTGAGCTAAAATTCCAGAAACACCTCAAACTTAGAAAAAAACAACTTGCGTAAGGGAATTAGGACCATCACCTCAAACCTAGACTCTAAATCTTGGAGAAAAACCATAAAAAACATGAAACCTTCTAAAAACCCAAAATATCATAAAATCAGAAAAAAATCATAAAAAGAACTTTAGTAAGTGATTTTGTTGTTGGACCGAGTACTTATGCATTTATGTTCGGGCCGAATCATTGCAACATCATACTCAAACACGAAACATTATCGTACGTGCCAATGCTAGGGAGTGGTACATGACTACGAGTCGATTTAACCACCCTACTAGTTTTTTAACCACCCTACTAGTCGATTTAACCACCCTACTAGTTTTTTATTCTAGTTCGGAAGTAAACCGGGAATCCTTCAACAAAGGATACCAGATAAAATTTGGGGGGGGGGGGGGGGCATTAGCCCAATTTAGCATCCAAACTTGTATATGGCTGAACGAGAGCGTGTAGTGTTCCTTCGAAAGAAGCTGAAAGGTCCCAAGCTAGAAGACCAATGGGTGAGATAAGGGCCACGACATACATCTTACAACATTACGACTTCCACACAACTAACCAAGCCCCAATCTTCATTGACACGACCAAGCTACTTTTAAATGGCCAATGTTGTCAATGCATATAATTGAGCCAAACCTCTTAGACAACCCATGAGTGGTGTTGTTGGTGCGGCTAGTGGAAACTAGGAGTTCATTTTTTTTGGGAATCTTTGTGCTCGTGTGCGTGTGTGCTTTTTCATTCTGCCGTCAAACAGCCAGCAAGTTTTGAACCCAGCACCTCATGCATGGGACTTCAACACCTTACCGCCCCTAGGCTGTGTATTCGTTGACATTAAACCAGGAATTCTATCTGGATTCAGATGGGATGATGTATATCCCAATAGGGGACAATGAGAAGGTTAGACCATGACAAATGAGATAGAAAGGCCAGAAGATTGCAAAAAGTTACCAGAGCTCAAACAGAGGTAGTAAGGACTCAGCTTCCTAATGTTATTGATAAATTCTTCTGGAGGAGGTTTAGAGTCAACAATGAAGGAATGGTGTGATATGAGGATGCCTTGTGCAAATTTTACACAATTATTGATATTACTAGGGACTTTCAGGGATCGTTTCGATTCCCTAATGCACCCCTAGTGAGCAAGTGTTACCAATACGCCATTAATCAAACAACATATGTTGATGAGGAAGGTACGACAGTGGGATACCCTATGACATATACAGCCAAAGTGCTCACATAACTCTTACCAGAATCATTTCTGGGAGTACTTGCCTATGGGTACATGGGGGATTACCATTCTCCGAGCAAAAACCCCTGAGTTATGAGTTGAGCTTCCCCATTTAACCACCAAATTATAGCAACTCACTCTTATAGTTGTTGATGATGCTGTAAGGGTATTTCCTTGGAAAACACGCTCAAATTTGTGCTCACTCACAAGAGCGTGACGATCATATAGAACACCTCAGACTTGTGTTTCAAAAGTGTGTATGGAAGAGAGAGAAAGAGCGATGCACTCTGACCTACAATTTGACCTGTTTCGCCAGCAAAACAGGTGCACTGAGAGGAAAGTGTTTAATGGACCATTGGAAACCCAAAAACAAAACTTGTCATCATCAAGTACAATCCATTCATCACAACATGGAAGACCTTGGCTTCTTTTGCATGTTTTTACCCTGCCTCTTGTGCATCCTTTAAGGCATTCTCATATTTTTGTACACTTGCTACATGTGATTACAAAAGTTAGAGTATTGTAGATGATGTTCTTTGCCCTGCTAGCTAGCTACTAGGGGGGGGGGGGTCTCACTCAATAGCTTCATTGTCTACACACTAAACTTGCAAAAATCTGAGTTCCCACATCCAATGTGCAAGCGTCTACACCTATGCACAAACTCTCTACTCAATGATATGCACCTAAACCAATCTTCAAAGCAATGATATGGTGCCTACCTTTGAAAAAATATTGTAGCTGAGGCACAGGGGCAAGGAAGGCCTAGTCTGCACCACTCGAATTGATAGCTAGATCGTATGCTCACCAAAACTCATAATAGGGTCGAATCAGTGCAAGTTGACTTACCCCCACTTGAAAATGTGGCATAATCTTAGATCGCCGATCCTTTACGTTGGATCTGATAATCACACAGATTGAGCTAACTAATTCTAGAAGCAAGTGATCGAACAACTCCAAAACTTGGATCATGTGGCGATTATAGAGGTAGGGTCGTCAATCCATGATGACAATTCCAGATGTTTGTTGGCGATCCAAAAAGTAAACAATCCTAAAGTCGGATCAGCGATTCATGAAGTCGAATTGTTTCAAGAATTTTCCTTTAGAAATTTTCAAGTGTTGGTGCCTGGGTCTCAACAAGTTTTTGTGCTTAATGCCACACCACGTAGTGTTAGTGTCCTAGTCATGCTGCCCAAAGCAATTTTCTCATGCTGTGTAAGTATTAGGTCTGCTGGAGCCAGCCGACCTCCAAAAAAAAGGATGAGAGCTCCTAGATTCACCACCAAACCACACTAACTACACGACCCCCTTTAGCTATACTTGGACACCCTTCTTTTCGATTCTAGGCTACCTGGACACAATTAGCCAACTGCCCCTTAATTGTGTGTGAACACTTCCCTAGTGCACACCACCCTGTGTCCTCTAGCTTGGCCATGCTGGCTCCCACTGAACCCTGCCCGTGCCTTGTCTGGATGGTTGAGCTCTCTAGGCTCCCAAAACTACTGCTGTCGTGACATTACTCCCTCCTTAAGAGGAGTTTTAGTCCTTGAAAATGAATTTTGGGAACCTTTATCTGAGTGTGCTTACCTTTTCCTAAGTAGAACCTTCTTCTGGTCTATTCTTCCACTTGACTAAAAACTCTTGTCGTACAGAGTGTCGAGTTCTTCTCTCTTGAAAATCCAAGACTTTTTCTGGTTCGTGTGGTAAGGATGGGGGTTTGATAAGTTCTACTAGGATCTCTTGACTGACGAGATTATCGTCATCTCCCAATTTCTGTTTCAGTCTACTAACGTGAAAAACTAGATAAACTTTAGAGCTTTTTGGCAAAGCTAACTTATAAGAAACACTACTAACTTTTTTAAGCATTGTGAATGGACCACAATACCTTGGAGATAACTTTGAACTTCTTCCTGTTTTCAAAGATTCGGAGTGTTTAGGAGCCTTTAAAAACTCTTTTCACCTTCTTCAAAAATGATATGTCTATGATCTTTGTTTGCATAAGGTTTAGCACGATCCTATGCTCTCTTAACATTATCTTTCGTGATTTTCGTCATCTCTTGGAGAAATTGAAGAAAATCTTTAACCTTTTATATCTTTTCTTTCTCAAGTCCAACGGCCACCACTGGGGCTCATGGTTGAAAACCATACATCAACATGAATGGGCTAAATCTCGTTATTGAATGTTTGGCACTATTATAAGTGAATTCCAATATGGGTAAATATTATTCCCAATTGGTTTGCTTTTTGCTTACATATGCTCGTAGCATGTCTTCCAGGACTTGGTTGACTCTCTCGATTTGACCATCGCTTTATGGATGATCAGTCGTACTGAAACTTAGCATGGTGTCCAATCTCTTGAACACATCATGCCAAAAATGACTATTAAACTTTGTATCCCTATCACTAATTATATCAGCATGTAACCTATATAGTCGTCTCGATAGATATTCTCAATGAACAACCGTGCTAACTCAAGCGTAGTCACTGTCGTTTTTTGCTAGAATAAACTGACACATTTTTGTCAATCTATCCACGACTACCCAAACCGAACGTGGCCTTTGTTTGTTTTAGGTAATCCAACTATAAAGTCCATTGAGATACTCTCCCACTTGCCATTTGTAATCTCTAGTGGACTTAGTAAACCACCTACTTTTAGGCGTTCTATTTTATTAACCTAACACTTTTGGCATTTTAATACATAGTCTTGGACGTCCTTACTTAAGCCAGACAAATAAAATTGTATCTTAACTAGTGCATATCCAGGATGACCAGCACCACTCGGACTATTGTGACATTCATATAAAATACGACACCTAATGTCTAAGTCTGAAGGTATACATACTCTACCTTTGTAAAGTAAGTAACCGTTATCGATAGAAAAATTCTTCCATGATTTCTTTCATCACTTATAAGTGACATGTCTCTTTGAGACATCTCTCGAGACTTACCGCTAGTGGAAGTGTCTGTCTTGTTAATGGGGCTATATTTGTTTATAGTCAAGGGATCCCTCTTCTCTACGACACTCCACACATGGGCATAATGCAGATCATCAACACACTTCCCCATAAGTGATTCCAAAAAATCACTCTTAATTTGAGTAAAACTCAACTCGTTAACCATGGGCATGCAACTCAGTGAATCAACTACCACATTGTAACGTCCTTTTCTATATCTAAGTTGAAAACTCATGGAGCAACTATGCCCATCAAGCTTTGCATCCTTTCAACTCTCTTTGACTAGTTAGCCATTTGATGCTATCATGATCCGAATCTCAAATCTGGAACCATATAAATAATGCCTTTACTTCTTTAAGGCATGAATAATAGCATATAACTCCCTTTCATAAGCTGAATAATTTTGTTGAGCTTTGTCCAACTTTTTACTTTCAAATGCAATAGGTTTCCCCCCTTGTAAGATGAATGTGCCTACTGCATCATTACTTGCATCTTTCTCTACTGCAAAGGATTGATTCAAATCGACCACTTTTAGAAAGGGAGACGCAACTATAGCTACCTTAAGTTTTTCAAAACTTCTTTGCTGGGAATCTCCCCAAATGAAGGTCTTTCCCTTTCCTTTAAGCTCATTCTTCATCGGACTAGCTATCTTCCTTCCGAGGTTTCATGTCTTTTAGAATAGCAATAGTATCTCTAAGGTGAGATGTACCAACATTCATGTTGCCCCCTTGGGCGGGAGCTACGGGCATCCCTCCCATTGAAGCACTTATGGTGGTAGAAGCTTACATATTATTCTTTAACTCCTGAAGAGAGAGAAGTATCTTATCATACTTGGCTTCAATGTCTAAAGTACAGGACTCTAGAGCTTTAAACTGTTTAGTACTGACCAAATGATCATCAAGAAGGTCATTATCTATCATCGTCGTGACATCGGGATCATCAACCAACGTTCCCATGTCCAACAAACGACTAGGACCTCCACTTCCAAACTCATGAGGGTTATTAGATTCTATATGAACCCTATAAATGCAATGCAAGAGAATGCACACAAGAACCAACCTCAAGTCCAAGCTCTTGGAAAACAATTGCAAGTATTAGCTCGAAGTGAATTTGTTGGTGTTGTGCGATGCTGGAATTTGAAAGTCGATGTTAAAAAGCACCCTCAAATCCCAAAACGCCACTTGAAAGCTCCACTGCAAGAATAACCTAAGTTGCAAAGGTTTTAACCTTTGAAAGGGTTATAAAGAATTTGATTCCTTTAAATAAAAAAAATTATGAACTCAGATATTACTTGTCGACAGCCAAGCAAGATAGGCAACAAGTGGACGACGTCAAACTACACGGGAGTCAGCAGCCCACAGTCTTCTTCTACTCAGGGTTGTAGAAACATTGTGGGCTGCTCCGGCTACTCTGCTACAAAAACACGGGTGTGAGCTACTCTAGCAACTATGATGACTTAGCCACGCTGCGCAACAGGTAAAGAGAGAAGGAGCTGGGATGCTGTTGGGTTGATGCACACTACCGTCTATATCTGGGCTATTTTTTACTTACCTGTGTGTAGTGCTGCTATGTGGTGTTGTGACTCTATAGGGTTACGAAGGATCTGTTATTGCTTTGATACCAATTTTAGGTCTGTTGAACCAACCGACCTCCAAAACAAAGGCCAAGAGCTCCCGGATTCACCACCCAACCACACCAACTACATGACCCCCTTCAACCATACTTGGACACCCTTCTTTTCTATTCTAGGCTACCTAGCCACACTTAGCCAACTGCCCCTTAATTGTGTGTGCACTTCCCTAGTGCACACCACCACGTGTCCTCTAGCTTGGCCATGCTGGCTCCCCATGAACCCCGCCTGTGCCTTGTCCGGATGGTTGAGCTCTCTAGGCTCCCAGAACTACTGCTATCGTGACAACAAGACACTCAGTGACCATGGGCTTTCGATGTCAAGACTTTCATAGCTTGTGTGTTCAGTGCACGAGTGATGTGCTATTTTGCTTGGGAGGCCAATGAATAAAAGAGTACCTGATGTATGTGTTAGTTAGGTGTGACACCTAAATGCTTTTGAAAATAACTCCCTAACTAAGCATGCGGTTCAAGCAATAGTGTGAGCAGAAGGTTTGGGGTTTCTGATGGCAAGGTCCATAAGAATTGTTTCTACTAATCCTTTGTGTATCTTAAGGGCTTAATTCCCGCTCCTCCTAACTCATTTAGACTTGACCCTTTTTCCTACTACCATATCCCACATAGGGGACTCAATTGAACCTTTATGCTTTTCTATTCAACACAAGCAACTTGGCTTGTAATAAAAAAAAGGAATTGTGCACTTATGTACCAGTGATGTGATGCCCTGAGGAATTACACTTAGGTGCGTTTTGGCCATTTGTAACCTGAATCTTATGCCTTAGGCTTGTTTTTGTCGTTGTTGGTGACTTAACTTTTAAACTCTTATGCCATTGGCGCATTTTGGTCTCTAGCAACTTGACTTAGAGTCAGGATGGCATTACTATGCTTTAAGCTATAGCATCTTTAGATTTCTTATTCGAGTTAAGGGTGTCTACATCATCTTAACAAGGTTAGCTTCTGCCTAGGTGAAGAATGAGGCTTTGATGGTCTTTGGACCTTCTTGTGTGCAGGGATACTCCTTACACTATTTTCTTTGGAGATGTTGACAGGTAGGGATGCTAGGATTTCATGCAGGGCTGGGGAAGAGGGTAGTTGTTGGATTCTCTTTTGAAGTTGTTCTTGCTCTTCCATAGTCCATGTATGATATATCTTTGCTCTTTCCTTTTGGGCACCCATACCTACTTTGGTGTGACTTGTTGATGCCTGATCCTTGAGCATGATGATGGTTTTGTTAACCTTTCTTTTGTTACTCTAGAAGGGTTGTACCTTTGTGTGAATTGAATCCTTGGAACCAAGATTTATCTTCTTCCTTCGTACTATGTGGTCATCCATCCTTGTGTGGCTAGATCATTGATTCGCTCTTGGCTTCTTCTGTGCTTAGGGATCCATATCACCTTGTCGTCGACTTTGATTAGCATTTTGGGGATACTTTCCTTTGGAATCCACACCTGTTTAGGCTTTTTTTTCTTGGGCTGCTTTGGTTGTTTAGCAAGGACACGAGTTGGCCCCCTTTTGGCATCTTAGGTACCCACACTTGCTTTATATGGTTCCTTGAGACTTTATGAGAGACAGAGGTAGCAGGATTGGAAAAATTGGTTACTAGAGCCATTGGTTTCTCTTACGGTGTCTCCTTGGTTTTTGATGAAGCTTTTCCTCTTTTGGTTAGACTTTTGTCTTCTTGGCTTTTGGTTTTATGGGATGTGGAAAGGATTGGTTGGATGAGGCATTGAGTTTATGGATAATTGCACTTATTTCCTCGATGGGACCTACTTTTAACAGCGTAAAGATCTATCTTGGCTCTTCTTTTGTGAGAAGAATGCTTATAGTCCATTGTGCAAGCTTGATTGTGGTTGTCCTCATTGTCCAATTCATGCTAGAGTCATTTTTGGCTATCCATCCTCTTTCGAGGATGATCTCTTCCAATATTGCACCTACAATCATAACATAGAAACTACCTTTCACGGGGCAAGAACTTATATGGAACTTAAGCTTTATCATCCCTTTACATTCATTATATATGCTTGAGACAATTTATACAAGAGCTTGAGTAGGATCAAGGGTAATTTTTCCTAATGAGACCCAAGTCTCATATGACATTAAGTTTCTTCCTGCTCCTATATCTAGTAGAGCAAGTTTGGCTATTGTTTGTCTTATGGGTTTGACCTTTTCCTCCTTATGATCGGTATGCATATAAGCCATGTGGATAGGTATAACACCCCTCCTTTGCTTTTCTTTTTTTTCTCGGGCTTTAGCTTCATGTTGAGATCTTCTATCCATCTCAACCTCTCATTTTCTCTTTTCTTTAGCCTTGTGAATAGCTTGAAGTTGTTCATAGGACAATGGCCCATATTACTTCCTAAGTTTACTCCCATTGAGAAATCCTTCCATCTAGACTCCGTCAAGGGTCTCTAGGCATGTTGCCCATCCTATCGTCGTGAGTTCGTAGATCTTATATGGACCCATCCCTCTTAACTTCAATTTCCTTTTATTTTTCTTGAGGTTATAAAGTAGAACCATGTCCCTTTCCTTGAACCTCTTGGTTTTCATGTTAGCATTAAACCACGTTTTTCTTCTTTTTTTTCTTGGGCATACGTTCCCACCACAAGAGTGTAGCTAGTACAAACTTAGAGAAGTAGCTAGTGGAATCTTACCTCCCACCGCTTGTCACCGAACGATGTTTGTGTTGATTCTCTTGGACATACCCGCTCATAGCTCCATAGCTATGGTGATGCATCCCAATAACTTGGAAGCAACTCTCACTCACACACTCTAGCAAGAGGATAAGAGAGAGAACACAAGAGCTCTAAGATTGCACAAGGGAAGTGTTTGTTCTCATTCCTTACATTGTTATTTATACAAAACTTATAAGTGGTCGGCCACCCAAACTTGGGCGTGGCTATTGTGTAAAAATGAGAACTATGTGCATCTACACCTACTCATATATATGTGTATGTGATGCAAGCATTATACTTAGCTCAGACATCCCTTGTTTACATTGTGATGTGCTCATTTGAGTGGGAAAAATCTGTAAGATAATACATGAAGTACTAAAAAGCCTTCTTGGACGGACAAACATTATAAGTGACCCAATTAGAGTAATTTGATGATTTCAATCACTTTGTTATGCTTAGACGGCCTCCAAAAAATTATTGGTGGGCCCACCTAAGGTAACCGCCATCGAAGATGCGATTAACATCTCTCCATGCCTCAAGTAGGTCCATCCTCACACCTATGCAAAGAAAAGAAAAGTCATGGGAAAGTTAAAGATTAGCCACATTGAAGACATCATTGGATTGTCGTTGTAGAATCATTAGTGTTGTCGAATTATTGATTAACTTTAAAACCTCCCTTAAGTGTGTTGATGAATAGAACCTTTAAAGTGGAAGAACCTTGCGAGTGATACTGAGACATCTTCATGATGTTGCGATACAGATTGTTGCCGATGTCGAAATCGATGAAACCAAGATTAAGTGCATATGCATGTGCACGGGTATAAACAAATAAGAGTGCCTAATGCATGCACTTGAAAAATGCAAGTGTTTATATGCTACATAGTAAAATGAACAGAACGTTGTGCAAGAAGAGCAATTGAGGGGTAATCTAGGTGATGGGTCGAATCTTGGGCCAGGAGTATCCCACCAAGATCCCCCCATCCAAAATGCACTTAGATGGTTTCTAATGTCGAGGCTTCTAGTCTTAAGATAAAAAGTGCATAGTGCGTGAGTGTAGGGAGCTTCAAGATTTTGAGTTTTATAATTTTTATGTTATTTTATCATATTTGGGTATGCAAAATGTAGATATGTAGAAGGAAATGCTTATGCATGACTCCGTGTTGCAAGACTATGCCCTTGACCAAAAAATCTTAGGCGACATTAGACTCTTATGCCAATGCCTAGATTAGCAATGCCTCTAGCATGCGAGAGGATTTTGGAAGCAAATGCAAATGCAATATGGAAGGACTATGCTGGTGATTGGAAAACCAACTAGCAACTTCATGCAACTTGCAAGACTATAGCAATGGTCGGAAAACCAACTGGCGCGAGACGACTAGACTTGAACTCTTATGCCTACCACTTTTAGGCTAGGTGAATTCGACTTTCAAGAACCAAGGGTACAACATGTCCATAAGAAAATTTGTGGCTACAACCAAGGGTTTCCATCCTTGTTTCCTCTGGCATCTACTCAAACATGTCCTTCTTTGCAAACAATTTAGCAATAGTGTTAGGAGCTGCTTGTGCTGTGTGGAAGATGTTGTACCTGGGCTGCTCTTTAGCTTTTGAATCTTCAGTGTGATCAAGAAAATCCATTTGCTAATTCAACTGGTTCATCGGTGGGTACTTGGGATGCTTCTTCCCACCAAGCTGTATCTTCCTGTTGCCAAGCATTATCCTCATTTTGTTGTAGACCCTCATATGACACTATCTACAATCCTCCAAAGTCTTGAACATAGGCATGACCCCCATGTTATTCCTTTCCACCATAAGGAAATGATAAGTAAATTATGTAAACCTCTGTTCACCTTCTTGAGATTCTTGCCTTAGTTCCCATAGTTGGTCATATAAAGAATGTAGATGTGGAACCTCTATGGCTTCTAGTATGGGGCAATTAATAAGGTCCACTGTCCAATGTAACCCTTGGGTTGTCCATGAGAGCATTCCTTTTAGGAAGCGATAGATTTCATAACACAATTTTACTATACCCAAAGAGTGGTAGAGAACACTATTGGCATCCTTCAAGTGATTATAAACTTGCCTGACTTCTTGCACACCATAGACCTCCAGCCCCTGCATCCACCACTGGGAGTGACTTCTAAAATTGTACAATGCTATTGGGACTTCCAACAGTAGTATTGGCTCTTCCTCATCATCCTAGATTTGAGTGAGGCTAATGAATCTCACCCAAGCTCTAAAATTAAGCACAAATGGGTGCACGGGCCATAATAAAAGATCCCTTGGATCCCTTAACCCATATTCCTATTTGCTGAAAATACCAAAGGTGAGAGAGGGAACTACTTAATGATGCAAAAAGGATAAAATCAGTTGTATATCATCCCTCTTGAGCTGCTTGAAATCATATTGCAAAGTTACTATAGAAAGGTTTAGGCAACATATCACCATTTTAATTGTAGTAAATATGTTCCTTGGAGCCACAGGTGCTTCAGCCAGAAAATAGTGATCTGAAAGGCCAATGTCCCAAACCGAACATGGTCTTTCACTCATGGTTTCCAAAGTATGCTCTAAGCTTACTATTTCATTGGAAATAGCTTCCTTTTGTGTATCCCACATTTCCTTTATCACTATCCACAGAGCCTTGAATTGTTAGATACTAGAAGCACTTGGAAGAGAGCTGATTAACTTCCCCATGCACCTAGGTCAATTGAGTTAGATACTGAGCAGCAATATCCTTGAAACTACTAACCACTTGTTCTAGAGCTTCATGTGAGTGCCCTTTCACTATTTGCATAAGCCTTTCTTAAAACGAGTGTGAGCTCCATTATTGCCCATTGGACCTCATAGGCCCATTCCTTAGTCTTATTGTGCAAACCTTGTAAAGATAGGTCAACTTCTCCTACATGACTGAGTATTAGGCTTGCCATTGAAGTGTTGCTTGAAATCATTTTCCCATTGAATGACTTTGGTTTCATCAATGGAGGGGTAATTGATGTGCGATAAATAAAATTCTAAAGAATTTCCCCCTCGTTTTAGGCTTTCCAAACACAATGTAATGATTCGGAATAATTTCCATATGCCCAAGGTGGGGTGATAAAGATTGCTCTACCTAGCCTTTAAATACAAGGAGCCAAACCTAGCCTCATAAGGTCCATAAAGTTGCATCCAAGTTAGGCTTTTCTCTAAGTAGTCCTCAGATGTTTGGGCTTCAAAGGTTAAATCTTCAAGGAAACCTAAATTGATTAGTTCACCCTCTTCAGAGAAATCTTGAGAATTTAGAAGCACCCAAACCCAGGCCCTAAAATTGATAACTATAGTATGCAATGGGGAATATAAGAGATCACTAGGGCTTTCTAGACTAATATCCCCCATGAAGAATGGCCATTACAAATGTTGGGGCATTTTGTCTGGACATCTTTTTAAAAACCCACTGCACTACCTCGCTATTCAAAAACGAGTCTCAAAGTCTATGTCTTTCACATTCATAGACAGTAAAAGGGTAGAGGTGTAAAAATGCTGGGTCTTTGCAAGAGTTCTCTAGAAAACAGCTAAGGTAGCTAGATCAGAGGCATGGTTAGATATGGTATCAACAAGTAATGTACCTACCCCTTGTTCCACTAGAGAAGACGACTCCTCTTCATGATGATTCTGCTTCTGGAGAGTAGACTCCAATTCTCTTACTTTATCCATAGCTTCATCACGATACTTTGTGCAATCTTTAGCTACTACTGGAATAAACTATCATTTTTTGCCTTATGCTTGAGGTTTATCCTAAGTTCTTCTTTGTTCTACTTTTGAAGTTGATGTACTAGACTTTCCTTGGCTTCCTATAGTCTACACTCCAAGCCACTACATTGGGATGTTAAGTCTTTTACCTTAGCCTCAGCAACCTTGCTTTGAACCTGATTCCTATTTGCTATTACCAAGGCAAGTTCTTTTCTTGTAGTTTCTAGCTCTCTTATTAAATCTTGGTTTTGTTTTTTTTAACCTTTTCATAAACGAACCTTAAGCATGTTAGTATCTGCAGCCCACTTTAAAGACACCATTTTTTCCTCTTTAAGATTGGCCACCAATTCACTAATTTGCTCTGCTTGGTTGGTCGATTCCTGTAGTTGCATTTTGAGTTGTGTTATTTGAGTATTCTTAGTTGGGGTTAATGACTTGTTGCTTGTCTAGGGCCTTTTGTAAAACTATGCAACCATTTGGTTTAGTACCCTTGTCAACTCTAAAAGCTGCAGTCGTGATTCCTCCTCTACTTGTTCTATGTCCAGTCCAAACAGAGTGACGACTTGCTCCTATACTTGTTGTGCTTTAGGGTTAAGGAATTCCTTTCCTTTTCTTCTTTGTCAGAGGTTCAGAGGGTTTTAACGCTTCTTCAGGCATTCGTGTAGTTATCCTAGAATCAATTTTACTCTTGCCTTTAGGGTCAACTGCTGTTTTGTGGACTGTGCTTGTGGAGATCTTACAATAGGGGTTTCCCTACACATGGATGAAGATTCACCTTGCACATGTTGGTTGCTTTAGGGTTAAGGAATTCCTTTCCTTTTCTTCTTTGTTAGAGGTTCAGAGGGTTTTAACGCTTCTTCAGGCATTCGTGTAGTTATCCTAGAATCAATTTTACTCTTGCCTTTAGGGTCAACTGCTGTTTTGCGGACTGTGCTTGTGGAGATCTTACAATAGGGGTTTCCCTACACATGGATGAAGATTCACCTTGCACATGTTGGTTGCTTCTACCTTGAGAGCCTTGATGTCCTTGGTCTTGCCTTTGATCTTCTTGTCCTAGGAGAGTAGGAGTGTTGATAGCCTCTTCTTTGAGGATCTTCCTAGCCCCATAATCCAAAATTTGTTATAGAAGTGTTGCCTCTTCTTTAAGGATCTTCCTAGCCTCTTCTTTAAGGATCTTCCTAGCCCCATAATCCAAAACTTGCTGTAGAAAATAGGGATTACCAATTGTATACTTATGGTCTACACAATAAGCAGTGAGATTGTTTAAGATTATATATGCCCAATCTTCCTTGCAGTCTTCTATAACCATAAAGACAGCTCGAGAGTTCATCATGTTATGTATGTCAATGTATTTTACTTGACTGAGAAGACACACTGCCATTTGACACCTCTGAAGGGATGCCGGCGGATTCTTCAATGATTAGCTTTCTGTGCAGCTTAATCTCAGCCTCATAGTCTCCTATGGTTACTACACCCACCCCTCTGTCTGCATCATAAGAGTTTGGAATTCGGTTATGAGAATAGGGTCATAGTAAGGATTCCAAGAAGCTACCATATGTTCCAAGCTAGTTGCCTTTAACCTCTCCATATGTTCCAAGAAGCTACCATATGTTCCAAGCTAGTTGCCTTTAACCTCTCCATATGTTCCAAGCTAGTTGCCTTTAACCTCTCCATCACACCATCTTCCTTAAGAACTGAGTAGCATTCTGGCACATGGTAGGTAAACAACCAGGGCTCTTTATCAGTATTCCTTTGGAACACTCGAACACGTATGCGTTCTCCATTCTTTCAATCATTGCCCAACCAACTAGATGAATAACTAAGCTTAATTACCCAATCTTCAACATCCAGTAAGGACCTATCTTGCACCTTTGGTATTCTCTTTAATTCCTTGGTCTCTTCCTGTTGCTTTGACTCCTTGGAAGCAGTGCCTCATTTCCTTGTTATTTTTGCACTGGATTCAGTACTTGCTTGATTCTTTGTAGGCATTTCTTCTACAAAACAAAACCTCATATCAGTGGTGGATTTTATTTGGTTTTTGTTTTCTCTATTTTTTTAAAAGAATATTAATATACCGTTATTACATGCAGTGCAGTGTCCTAGTGAACTACGCTATACCCTTCCGAACAAAGAGGACATGAAATACTTGATTGAAAAAAATAATATCCCCCATTCGGGGCGAGTTCTAATGGCCCTTTCCCACTTCCTTACTTTTGAAAGTGGTGGTCAAAATCCTGGAGGCTAGAGACCTCATATCAGTGTGAATTTTATTTGGTTTTGTTTTCTCTATCTTTTAAAAAGAATATCAATATACCACTATTACATGTAGTGTAGTGACCCAATGTCCCAGTGAACTATGTTATACCCTTCCGGACAGGACACGAACTTTTTGATTGAAAAAAATAATATCCCCCACGAGCGAGTTCCAATGGCCCTTTCCCACTTCCTTGCTTTTGAAAGTGATGGTCAAAATCTTGGAGGCTGGAGACGTCATATCAATGGTGAATTTTATTTGGTTTTGTTTTCTCTATTTTTAAAAAGAATATCAAGATACCATAATTACATGTCCTAGTGAACTACGCTTTGGATAGGACATGAACTTTTTGATTGAAAAAATAATATCCCCCATCTAGGGCGAGTTCCAATGGCCCTTTTCCACTTCGTTGCTTTTGAAAGTGGTGGCCAAAATCCTGGAGGTTAGACACACAGGATGTCCCTCCCCCTGCCTAGACCTAGTACACTCCTCCACAAGTGTGGATGCCCAAGTGAATGCAATCATTACGGCCAAAGAGGGTGGATACCATGAGTAATTACTACACTAAATTAGACATGGTTATCATGGACAAGAATAGTCAGCTTTTTGAAGAGATCAAACTCAAGAGGGCTGAATAAGGCATAGATCTTACTAAAAATAGGGAAGTTCTAAAAATAGGTAGTAGTAATGCAAATTTTGAATTGATAGGTGAATAGAGGACAAAAAATTAGTCAACTGTTTTGAGAGGAAGAATTGTGAAAGTCCATTTAGGCCAAAATCAATTTTTAAGGTCCAAAAAGGTCAAAAATGAGTGTTAGGTGGCCTAGCTACCTAGTGTAGTCCATATAATGACTTGTTGTATAGGCTCAGGGACCTAACCCCCTATCTAGGACATGGAAAGGAGCTATTAGCAACAATCCAAACAAGATTTAAGCAAATACAACTTAAACTAGGTCATAATTTAAGTCGCCTAGCCATATGCGCATGAAACCACTTTTTGTCAAAAGCAGGTACTTACCTATGTCAGATTTGAACAAGAAGGTGCAGCCCTTTAGAGCATTGCATGAGGCACAAGTGTACCTAATTTCATGCCAACGCAGTCCCTAAGTTAGGAGACTTTAACAAAATACAGGTTTTTGTATATCGTGGAAAAATTTCGGCAAAGTCTCCCATGTACTTTTGACTAAATTTAAATTTTAACTTGTCTAAAAAGAAGCATAATTGGGTAATTGATAACAAAAAGGGAAGGATAACTTGCCCAATTGGAATTAGACTGATCAATTAATTCTAAAATAAACTAAATTAATGGCCAGAAAGCATGCACATTACACAAAAAAGCAATAAATTCAATAAAAAGCATAGTAAATGCATCATGCAAACCTTGTTTCCAATCAAAAGAAACTAAGTATGACTCAAACCTTGTTTCAAAAGAGACAAAGTATGACTCAATTCCGTCTTAGATTCATTTCAGCCCGGTATCTATGCATCTATGGCGAAGAAATCAGAAAAATCGACAAAAAACACATAAAAGAATAGTTTTCAAGAAGGTTTCAGATTACCTGAGAGAGATTGTGAGAGTGCCGAGTGATTCAACTTGATGCAAATGGTGAGAGAACCCCTCAAAAGCAAATAATGTTACTCCTTAGTCCCGTTTGACTTTCTGGAAATGCAAATTTGGCTATTTTTTATATGTTCCCATGAGCCAAATAACATATGATTGGAACCATAGATAGTCCTTGGCACCCTACACATGTGTACAAGGTTTGGTTTGGATTGGTGTGTCAGATTTGAGGCCATTAGGATTAAAGCAAAAAAAACCTAATTTAGGGTTAATTAAGCCCATTGTTATGGGCCTGAAAACAAAAACGAGATTTATCTTTTTCATTTTTCTTACTGAGAACTCAATCGACACATTAAACAACACATAAAAACATAACAAATCCCACACACTAAACCCGCATTAACCAAGAAAAACAACCCACACAACAAAAAAAAAAAATAGAACCAACCAACCTTATCTCTTCATTTTCCCCTTCCTTCTCTTACCTTATCCACTCTGTTATACACATAAAGTGGGCAAAAATGGAAGAAAATACAAGAGAAGGCACTAGAAGCAAGAATGCAACTAAGATTTAAGCCCTTACCTCCCCGCCGCGGGCGGCAGGGGGTGGCAATGTTAAACTTATTTCACCACACTCTCAAGAAAACTTAAGTAATGGCATTATGCACACACCAATGAAAGGCTCAACATGAGAGAAAGAGATGAAACAACTCACTTGTCATGGGGATGCAAGGGAAATCCGTTTAGAGCTTCCCAAGGGCGGATCTCCAACCACTTAGAGAAGTAGCTAGTGCAAACTTACCTCCCACTGCTTGTCATCACCGAACGGTGTTTGTGTTGATTCTCTTGGACATACCCACTCATATCTCCATAGCTATGGTGATGCAATCTAATAACCTGCAAGCAACTCTCACTCACACACTCTCACACACTCTACTAAGAGGATAAGAGCAAGAGAACATAAGAGATTTAAGATTGCACAAGGGAAGTATGTGTTTGCATTCCTTGCATTGTTATTTATACAAAACTTAGAAGTGGTCGGGCACCCAAACTTGGGTGGACATTGTGTAAAAAATGAGAACTATGTGTATCTACACCTACTAGTATACATGTTCATGTGATGCCGACATTACACTTAGCTCTTGTTTACATCATGATGCACTCATTTGAGCAGGAAAAATCCGTAAGATAATACATGAAGAACTAAAAAACCTTCTCGGGTGGACAAACATTACAAGTGACTGAATTAGAGTAATTTGATGATGCCAATCACTTGTTATGCTTAGACGGCCTTCGAAAAATTAATTGGTGGGCCGCCGGCCTAAGCCAACCACCCAGTTAACCCCGCCATCGAAGATGCGGTCTAACAACATCAAAATCATGTGATGATGTGCTCATAAATGAACTTGGCTCGTTCCCACATCCACTTTTATTGTGGCCTTAGCCTCAACCCACGTGGTCACATAATTGGTAGCACGATGATGTATCGCACTTGTGTGCTTCTAGCAAGCAGGCCCCATTTAGCTAGATGTCTTATATATATGATTGGTTGTAATGCACTCTATCCTTCTATTGGGGAATGGTGAAGAGTTGGCACTCATCACAACATTTTAACGTATTCTAATATATCACTGAAGAGTATAGGGTCCACTATAGTCCTCATCAAGAGTGATTTGAACTGGTAGTTCTAGGATGATTTCTATTTCTACATAACTCGGATCATCAATTGATTTTAACCCCATATCATCAATTGATTTTAACCTCGAAGTTGTTCGTTCTTCTTTATGGGCTTGCAACATAGTTGCATTCCATACTCAAACTCATTCGTTTGGTACTTTCAATACATATCGTACTGGTACTATGCATTCCATACTTGTACTTTAAAAAAGTTTAAAGTGACTAGTCACTAATAACTACTAGTGAATATACATGGTATGTAGGTTGATGTTGAGGAGATGGAGTGTCACAAACAGCAACATGCTGATGAGAGTGACATAGTACATGATGAGCAGGAGGAGATATATAGACAGCTTCATAGAGAGCTCGAGGGCATTAATAGACGAGTCACTGGAGCTCAATCTCGAGCAGGAGGAGATGTATAGACAGCTTCACAGAGAGATCGAGAGCATTGATGGACGAGTTACTCGAGCTCAATATCGAGTTCTCACGACCACTTCACTCACTTCTTTCGCTCAACAGAGTCATCCTTCCACCTCGAAAGGCACTAGAGCTATAATATATATTTTTATTATATATACATTATTTTAAAAAAGTGAATGTACCTAAAGTACTTATCCAAATGTGTACTTTACATACTCGTATGCATACCGTGCCATACCATACTGTACCTAAAGTACGCAACCACTATGGCTTGCAAAGCTCTTTCTGCTCTCTCCAAGAGTTCTTAGGTTCTCTCTATCATCACAGGTCTGTCAGGACCGTTTAACCCCTTCTCCAAGGTTATTTATCTTATTGAATCATGAACATCTTCGATCTCAATATAATTTGGATGGTCCTTTGGGTCTCTTACCCTTGTCTCCTTACCACTAGGACTTGTTGAGGTCCCTGGTTGATTAAATAACTTTAGGTTCCTTTGAAGAGGGAAATGTAGCTTTCTACTTACTACTATAGTCATTACCTCATTTCTTGTTTTTCAACACTTTTAGAAGTTTCTGATGCTTAGGTCGTAAAGGACTAGCCTAATTTTGCTTTTGTTGAACATGTTCCCTAGTCATAATCCTTGCTAGTCTCGTTCTTCTTCTAAAGAAGGTCGGTTTATGCCACTTACTATCCCAAAGCTTATTGGTGGTGGGGCTGGGGTGCTTGGCTAGGATGTGATGGTAGATGGATGTGAATCCACATTCATGCATCCACATCCACACATCCATTTTCACATCCACATCCACATCCACATCCACATCCACATCCACATTCATACATCCACATCCACATCCACATTCATACATCCACATCCACATCCACATCCACATCCATACATCCACATCCACATCTACATCCATACATCCATTTTCACATCCACATTTATACATCCACTTCCACATCCATACATCCATATCCACATCCACATCCATACATCCACATTCACATCTACATCCATCCATCCATATCCACATCCACATTCATGCATCCACATCCACATCCACATCCATACATCCACATCCACATCCACATCCACATACATACATCCACATCTACATCCATACATCCATTTCCACATCCACATCCACATCCATAAATCCATATCCACATCCACATTCATACATCCACATCCACATCCACATCCACATCCATACATCCATATCCACATCCATATTCATACATCTACATCCACATCTACATCCATACATCCATTTCCACATCCACATCCATACATCCATATCCACATCCACATTCATACATCCACATACACATGCATATCCCTTCTTTCATATATACATCCGTATTCACATCCGTGTACTTCCCATCTCACCCTTTCACATATCCTCTCAACCCTTTTCTCATCTCATTATTCACATTTACATTTAACATCGCATCTTATCACATCCTATTTTTATCTTATCACATTCATTCACATCCTATCGCATCCCATACACACATCCATTCTCATCCTATCACAGCCCATACACATCTTATCATCTTATCACATCCAGTCACATGCTATTACCATTTAATAGCTTTTTCTAGATTGATACCGATAATAGGACTTTTTCTAAATTTCAGCCAATTGCTTGGCCTAATTAAAGATTCTTTTTCTGACAACTAGTTATGTATTCCTTCTCGATTCCTCAATTGAATTATATTCAATATTCTTATTTTGAATAAAAGAATTCATGGGATTTGTAGAAATCAATTCTACCCATATTTCCTCTTATGGTAAAATAATCATAAATCGAATTTATACAAAAAAAAATCCTCTTCTTCCCATTTAATTTCTAGGATCCCAATTACCATGGGAATTCCTCTTTTCCCATCAAATATTTCTTATGAAATAAATTCATTTAAAATATCCATTATTTCAATATGCTAGAAATTTCTCTTTGTCCATCTAAATGATGGAATTCCAAATGCAATAGGAATTTCTCTTTTAACATTTAATTATTTCTCATAGATAAATAAATTTATCTAAAAATTCATCTTTGAGTTTAAATGAATAACCCCATAATTCCAATATGATAGGAAATTCTCTTTTTCCCATCCAATGATGGAATTCCAAATGTAATGGGAATTCCTCTTTTAACATTTAATTATTTCTCATAGATAAATAAATTTATCTAAAAATTCATTTTTAAAATTAAATAAATTATCCCATAATTCCAATATTCCCATCCAAATATGGAATTTCAATGTAATGGGAATTCCTCTTTAAACATTTAATTATTTCTCAGATAAATAAATTTATCTAAAAATTCATTAATTATGCATAAACCTAAAAATCAATATTTCTACGATTACAATGAGAATCAATCAGTTTATCTAGGATGATAATTCCTAGAATATGGTAGGAAGTCCTCTTTTCATACTTTGAATGAAAATGTTTTATGTGTAATTTTTACAGAAATTTCGCCATAGCTCCGCTGCTATTACTGATAAATCTCAATTTATTCTAAAAGAATGAACTTTAACATTATGGATATGATTAGAATGATCCCTAATTGGATCATTAACCCAATATGGATTGAATCATAAATTTTCATGAAATAACTAACTTAACTACATAAAAAAGCCATTAATTTGGCCTCCAATTAAACAAGCATAGAATTTATTCTTGGATTAGGGAAAAGCTTCATGAGAAGCTTCATTTGGATTCAGAATAGGTCATGGGAATGACCATTCTTTGAGTGAGAGAGAGAAATTACATAAAAACCATTAAAATTAAGCATAAATGGAAATTTATGTATTTCCTTACTACCATTCGTCAATTAACTTCAATAGCATTAAAAAGCCATTCCAATTAAGCTTAGAGATCAATGCTTTTTTTCCCATCGAGAGGCACAGCCATCGATTCTTATCCATAGAACAATTACTATCCGGGATTTACTTCATCTATCATATTATAACAGAATTGAGTCTCATTTTACGGATCCATCAGTCCAGCCTAGTCCCATGGGTTAGCCAACCGCCCAACCACTGTAGTGATGGGATCCAATTTAGAATTTTGTTAGGTTTTGTCCCAGGTACCAGGGAAAAGAGTTCCCAGACCCCTGGTCGGATATTCATGCAAATTTAACACCAGTCATGCCACTTACACACCCAATATGAAATTGCCTTTTTCACAGATTCAGCGATCTTTAAAACAATCATTTAATGAAACCATAGTATCATTGATCACAATCCTCCAAAATATCCGGTTGAATCTTAATTTCCAATCATTCCTTCATCAGAGTATCTATGGTATCATTGGCAACCAGAACGCTCACCACCTGTCCACTCAGGGGCCTTTTCAATAGTTCCTAGCTCATAGTACCTGGCAATATATTCACTTATAAAAATCAAGATGGAATCTCCGTTGAAGATCAGCAAGATCAACCAACAGATCCATATAAAGAAAAGCCATGGACTCATCCGTTGAGGACCAGCAAGGTCAGTCAACCAGATCCATGCCCGGTTTCAGAAAACAACTCTTACTCCTTGTTCCAATATCTTCCACGATGCACGTGTGGGTATCTTCGGCGAGCACCGTATGGTCAGCACCCTCTAGGATCCTTCGCAGGTCACCTAGCGCTTCGCCAAGCACCGTATGGTCAGCACCCTCTAGGATCCTTCGCAGGTCACCTAGCGCTTCGCCGAGCACCGTATGGTCAGCACCCTCTAGGATCCTTCACAGGTCACCTAGCGCTTCGCCGAGCACCGTATGGTCAGCACCCTCTAGGATCCTTTGCAGGTCACCTAGCGCTTCACTCATAGGCCGCTTCCTTGGTCCCTCATCCATCGTACCGGAAGCTCACCATTAATCGAACCGAGGCTGGTCAACACCTCGGCCGACCTTGCTACGCGAGATGTCCTTCGTTGACTCTCCGTCAGCTGTTGCAACTTTATCAGTTAGGTCTCCACGACCTTATTCACAAGACGGTCAAAATGCTTCCCCAGCATTCTTGACATAAAACAGTCATTTACAAACAGGTCACAAATACAATTTCTATAATGAACTCTCGTCTTTCCACATTATCCCTCATCAGTCCACATTACTTATTCCACATTCAATTCATATGTGTACCCATTCTCATCCAATCACATCATTTTCCATCTCATCACATCAAATTCATTCACATCACATATCATTCATTCACATCCCATATCATTCATTCACGTCCTGATTCACATGTCATCACATCTCATCCATTCACTCATATCGACGTCACATCCTTTCACATACACAATCGCATTCATTATTCCACCTACACCTCCACATTCGTACATCCACATCTATACATCCATATCCACATCCGCATTCATACATCCACATCCACATTCATACATCCACATCCACATCCACATCCACATCCATACATCCATTTCCACATCCACATTCATACATCCACATCCATATCTACATCCATACACCCATTTTCACATCCACATTCATACATCCACATCCACATCCACATCCATATCCACATCCACATTCATACATCCACATCCACATCCATACATCCATATCCATATCCACATTCATACATCCATATCCACATCCACATTCATACATCCACATCCACATCCACATCCATACATCCATATCCACATCCACATTCGTACATCCACATCCACATCCACATCCACATCCACATCCACATCTATACATCCACATTCATACATCCACATCCACATCTACATCCATACATCCACATCCACATCTACATCCATACATCCATTTCCACATCCACATCCACATCCACATCCGCATCCACATCCATACATCCATATCCACATCCACATTCATACATCCACATCCACATCCACATCCATACATCCACATCCACATCCACATTCATACATCCACATCCACATCCACATCCATACTTCCACATCCACATCTACATCCATACATCCATTTCCACATCCACATTCATACATCCACATCCACATCCACATCCATACATCCATATCCACATCCATATCCACATCCACATCCATACATCCACATCCACATCTACATCCATACATCCATATCCACATCCACATTCATGTATCCACATCCACATCCACATCCACATCCACATCTACATCCATACATCTATTTTCACATCCACATCCACATCCATACATCCATATCCACATCCACATTCATACATCCACATCCACATCCACATCCATACATCCATATCCACATCCACATCCACATCTACATCCATTTTCACATTCACATTCATACATCCACATCCACATCCACATCCACATCCATACATCCATATCCACATCCACATTCATACATCCACATACACATGCATATCCCTTCTTTCATATATACATCCGTATTCACATCCGCATTCATACATCCACATACACATGCATATCCCTTCCTTCATATATACATCCATATTCACATCCGTGTACTTCCCATCTCACCCTTTCACATATCCTCTCAACCCTTTTCTCATCTCATTATTCACATTTACATTTATTTCCATTACATCACATCCTATTTTTATCTTATCACATTCATTCACATCCTATCGCATCCCATACACACATCCATTCTCATCCTATCTCACAGCCCATACACATCTTATCACATCCTATTTTCTTCTTATCACATCCAGTCACATGCTATTACCATTTAATAGCTTTTTCTAGATTGATACGATAATAGGACTTTTTCTAAATTTCAGCCAATTGCTTGGCCTAATTAAAGATTCTTTTTCTGACAACTAGTTCCGTATTCCTTCTCAATTCCTCAATTGAATTATATTCAATATTCTTCTTTTGAATAAAAGAATTCATGGGATTTGTAGAAATCTATTCTACCCATATTTTCTCTTATGGTAAAATAATCATAAACTAAATTTATACAAAAAAAATCATCTTCTTCCCATTTAATTTCTAGGATCCCAATTACCATGGGAATTCCTCTTTTTCCATCAAATATTTCTTATGAAATAAATTCATTTAAAATATCCATTATTTCAATATGCTAGAAATTTCTCTTTGTCCATCTAAATGATGGAATTCCAAATGCAATAGGAATTTCTCTTTTAACATTTAATTATTTCTCATAGATAAATAAATTTATCTAAAAATTCATCTTTGAGTTTAAATGAATTACCCCATAATTCCAATATAATAGGAAATTCTCTTTTTCCCATCCAATGATGGAATTTCAAATGTAATGGGAATTCCTCTTTTAACATTTAATTATTTCTCATAGATAAATAAATTTATCTAAAAATTCATTTTTGAAATTAAATGAATTATCCCATAATTTCAATATGATAGGAAATTCTCTTTTTTCCATCCAATGATGGAATTCCAAATGTAATGGGAATTCCTCTTTTAACATTTAATTATTTCTCATAGATAAATAAATTTATCAAAAAATTTATTTTTGAAATTAAATGAATTATCCCATAATTCCAATATGATAGGAAATTCTCTTTTCCCATCCAATCATGGAATTCCAATGTAATGGGAATTCCTCTTTTAACATTTAATTATTTCTCATAGATAAATAAATTTATCTAAAAATTCATTAATTATGCATAAACCTAAAAATCAATATTTCTATGATTACAATGAGAATCAATCAGTTTATCTAGGATGATAATTCCTAGAATATGGTAGGAAGTCCTCTTTTCATACTTTGAATGAAAATGTTTTATGTGTAATTTTTATAGAAATTTCGCCATAGCTCCGCTGCTATTACTAATAAATCTCAATTTATTCTAAAAGAATGAACTTTAACATTATGGATATGATTAAAATGATCCCTAATTGGATCATTAACCCAATATGGATTGAATCATAAATTTTCATGAAATAACTAACTTAAAAGCATAAAAAGCCATTAATTTGGCCTCCAATTAAACAAGCATGGAATTTCTTCTTGGATTAGGGAAAAGCTTCATGAGAAGCTTCATTTGGATTGAGAATAGGTCATGGGAATGACCATTCTTTGAGTGAGAGAGAGAAATTACATAAAAACCATTAAAATTAAGCATAAATGAAAATTTATGTATTTCCTTACTACCATTCGTCAATTAACTTCAATAGCATTAAAAAGCCATTCCAATTAATCTTCTCAAGTTTGAGAGGGGTTGAGAAGAGAGAAACATTGAGAAATTATAGAAAAAGATCAAAATTCACCCTTTACTTTACAAATTGCTTGATTCTTTGATCACGGTAGAGGCCCCCAACCAATCAATTGGTTTGGTATGTTGATGGAGCCACCAATGGAGATTGAAGAAAGAGGGAAGCTCCAATTTCTTCAATTTGGAGAGAATTTTAGAGAATAGTAAAAATTATCATTATTTCAGCATAATACTGGCATAGTATAGTCATATTTTTTTTATAAAGGGCTAAGGATCTATTTATAGGAGAGGGAGGCCTCTAACCAAGTCCAACTAATTTTTAGAATTTTTCAGGTTCAGTTTGATTGAATTTGGACAAGATTTGGACCTAGTTTGGTTCCCTTTTGATTTGGTTTGATCCAAGAGAGAGAGGAGAGATAAAAATATCACATTATTTTTGAGTTTAAAACTCATTCAAGCATGAGAAGTAGGCGCCTCCTTGAAGGGACTCCCCTTCCTTACACGTGTCAAAATAGAATCATTATACCCAAAATATTTCATTTTTTTAGTAATACTCATAGTTTTTTTACTAATAAACCTTATACATAGTCAACTCTTCATCTTATGTGGACATTTACTCATTTTTGGGTATTTTTCTTTTACAAATTGGATTTATCTCCTCCCCACACATGGATTGATCTTATTGGCCCATAGGAACCTTAATTGGACCATAATCCAAAAATTTCTGAAAATCTAGACCCTTAGGCTAAGGTCCTTTATACCCATTTCCAAATAATTCCAATTGCACATTGGAAAGTTCTTTTTGAAATTTTGTTTCAGGGGAATTCATTTTAGACACTAGGAAGATTTTTATATCCAAAAATATCTCAATTTTGGACTATCTCTCTCTAGGTCAAAACAGGGTAAAACAAAATCTTTCTTTTATTTCAGAGAGGGGAATAATTATAAGATCAGAAGGGGAGGTTCTCATACCTGCACACCTCAAAAAGCTAGAGGGAGGAATCTTACACCACTCGCACGGGAGGCCGACGCGCCGGCAGGGTACTGCAGAGGGGCTAAGGATCTCACAGCTGGTATCAGAGCTTTGTTGAAAGCTAATAAGGACAAATGAATTCTTATCAAAAATTGATAATAAAAACTCAAAAAAAAGCATTTTCATATTGTATTTTCATTCTGTAAGCTTCATTAATGTAGAATTTTTAATCAAAGAAATTATTTTTATAGATGGAAGTTCCACACTTATCTGGTGTTCCCAATCTCACCCAGTCAAGACATGACTGCGTTTACCTTTGAGCATCTCATCTCTTCCACTACAACTTGAACGAGCTGAGCAAGACTCGCATGCCATTTCGAGGATCTATATTTTCCTGACCCAGTGGAGAGACGGCAGCACAAGTGGTTTGTAGGGCAGTATGTCTACGCCTCTTGCGACCAGCGTGCGATGTTGAGGTAGAATTTATATGTATGTCGATGCACACACATGTATGTTCATGCACACACACACACAACACACAGACACCAGCACATGATATGTACACACACGCATACAAACACACATACACACACTCGCACGCATGGACACACGTGCAACATATAGAGATATGCATACTTACACACATACTCAAGCTTGCACATACACACACAAACATATATATTCTGTGCATGTGTAAGAGAGAGAATATACATACACACACACGTATATATATTATGTATGTATGTGTATATATAGGTATGTAAGCATGTATATATAAATAGATTTATATGTATATCGACACACACATGTATGTTCATGCATACACACACACACATAACACACACACACAAGCACATGATACGTGCACACACGCATACAAACACACATACACACACTCGCACACATGGACACACATGCAACATATAGAGATATTCACACTTGCACAATACTCAAGTTTGCACATACACACATGTGTATACATGCACACGAGCACATAAATACACTCACATACACAAGTACATGTGCGCACACATGGACATGCACACACTCACACACACACACACATATGCACCTGCACGTGCACACACATAGATGTACACACGAGTATATTCACATGCTCACACACAGGTACATGCAGACACTCGCTATACACATATATAAAAACATACACACCATGTACACACACACACACACAACAACAACAAATACACACTAACACATACACACAATCAAGACACTTGCACAACACATGCACGCATGAAGACATTACACAATTACACATACGTGTGTATGTGCACACACAATCACATACATATGTATGCAAAAGAGAAGACAAAAGACATTGTATATAAGATACACTTATTTAAAAGTGAACACACCTCATCATGCATCCCCACGTGTTAAAATTTAATATTAATTAAAAATATATGTGTATATGTGTTTATTTATTTTATAAATGCACATGTATATATAGGTATACGTCTCTAAATATAATAAAACATAATATTATAGATAATATATATTTACATGTGGGTGTGTGTTTGTGAGAGAGAGAGAGAGTGTGTGTGTGTGTGTGTGTGTGTGTGTGCACGTGTGGATGAGAAATAACCACTCCTCCTGCAAGCGTGAGGAGGAGCCAAATCTCACATCTTCCAATGCAATTTTGAATTTGAATAAGAAGATCTCATCTCACATCTTTCAATGAAATCTTTGTATACATGCTTACATACCTATAGATACACACACTTATATATATTATGTATGTATGTGTATCTATAGGTATGTAAGCATGTATATATAAATAGATTTATATATATGTCGACGCACACACATGTATGTTCATGCACACACACAACACACACAGACACCAGCACATGATACGTACACACATACAAACACACAGACACCAGCACATGATACGTACACACACGCATACAAACACACACACACTCGCACGCATGGACACACGTGCAACATATAGAGATATGCACACTTGCACACATACTCAAGCTTGCACATACACACACAAACATATATATTATGTGTATGTGTAAGAGAGAGAATATACATACACACACACGTATATATATTATGTATGTATGTGTATCTATAGGTATGTAAGCATGTATATATAAATAGATTTATATGTATATCGACGCACACATGTATGTTCATGCATACACACACACACATAACACACAGACACAAGCACATGATACGTGCACACACGCATACAAACACACATACACACACTCGCACACATGGACACACATGCAACATATAGAGATATGCACACTTGCACACATACTCAAGCTTGCACATACACACATGTGTATACATGCACACAAGCACATAAATACACTCACATACACAAGTACATGTGCACACACATGGACATGCACACACTCACACACACACATATGCACCTCCACGTGCACACACATAGATGTACACACGAGTATATTCACATGCTCACACACACGTACATGCAGACACTCGCTATGGATACACATATATAAAAACATACACACCATAACATACACACCATGTACACACACACACACACACACACACAACAACAACAACAAATACACACCAAATACACACTAACACATACACACAATCAAGACACTTGCACAACACATGCACGCATGAAGACATTACACAATCACACATACGTGTGTATGCACACACAATCACATACATATGTATGCAAAAGAGAAGACAAAAGACATTGTATATAAGATACACTTATTTAAAAGTGAACACACCTCATCATGCATCCCCACGTGTTAAAATTTAATATTTGTGGGTGTGTGTTTGAGAGAGAGAGAGAGAGAGAGAGAGAGAGAGAGAGAGAGAGAGTGCACGTGTGCATGAGAAAGAAGTGTGTTTGTGTGTGTGCATGAATGTATCTGTGTGTGTGTGTGTTTGTGTGTGTGCATGAATGTATCTCTGTGTGTGTGTGTGTGTGTGTGTGTGTGTGTGAGAGAGAGAGAGAGAGAGAGAGAGAGAGAGTTTCTATAGGTGGGAGTGTGTGTGAGAAGAGAGATAGCATGTGTGTGTGTGTGTGTGTGAGAGAGAGAGAGAGAGAGTGGAGGGAAGAGAGAGAGAGAGAGAGAAACACAGAGAGAGACAGAGACATGGAAGTCTATGTGTGAGAGTGTGTAGGGGGAAAGAGTGTGTGTTTGCATTAGTACATGTGCATGTGTGTACATGTTCATGAGTATAAGAGAGAGAGAGAGAGAGTTTCGACATTTGAGAGTGTGCGTGAAGAGAGAGAGAGAGTGTGTGTGCATGAGAGAGACAGAGAGAGAGAGAGAGAGGCTGAGAATTTCTATGTAGGAGATAGTTTGTGTGGGAGGAGATAGTGTGTGTTTTCATTAGTGTATGTGCGGTGTGTACATGTGTGTGTGTGTGTGTGTGTGTGTGTGAGAGAGAGAGAGAGAAGAGAGAGAGTGAGAGAGGCAGATAATTTCTACGTAGGAGATAGTTTGTGTGGGAGGAGAGAGTGTGCGTTTATATTAGTGTATATGCAGTGTGTACATGTGTGTGTGTGTGTGTGTGTGTGTGTACATGTGTGTGTGTGTATGTGCGTTTATATTCAGTGTGTACATGTGTGTGTGTGTGTGTGTGTGTGTGTGTGAGAGAGAGAGAGAGAGAGAGAGAGAGTATATGCATGCATTCCTGTCCAGGAATATTGTGGAAGAGATTTCGAGAAGAAATGATAAAAGATTTTCTATACCAGTTATCGAGAAGCAGGGGTCAGTTTATTGGTATTGACAATTAGCTGAAACTCATGCACTACTATATTTAGAAGAATTTCTTCGTGCTCAGAGATGGACATTGGCAGATTTTGAAGGAATGCCTGAACTAAACAGAACTGATTTGGAAGTCTTGGGTGAAAATAGATTGCTTTTGGAAGAGAGATCTTTTGATACTGTCGAACAATCTAACCTGTCAAGTGCTATGGAGTCAACATTAACAGATAGCCAGTGTGTTGCTTTCGATGCTGTAATGCATGCAATTGCGATAGATACAGGTGACATTTTTTTCCTAGATGGTTCGGGGGGATCAGGCAAGACCTATTTGTATAATTGCTTGCTTGCGCGAGTACGTGGACAAGGGTATGTTGCTTTGGCCACTGCATCGTCAGGTATTGCTTCTCTACTCTTGGCGAATGTACGTACTGCACATTCTAGATTCAAGTTACCTCTGGAGCTAAACAATTCTTCAAGTTGCAAAATCCCTGTACATGGACAACTTGCTAAGGTTTTGAGAGTTTGTAAGCTCATTATTGGGGATGAGGCTCCAATGATTCATCGTTATGCTTTTGAAGCATTGGATAGGAGCTTACAAGATGTATTATTCTCAGATAAGCCATTTGGTGGAAAGGTTGTATTAATGGGGGGAGATTTTAGACAAATCTTGTCTGTTATTATGAAGGGAAGACGTGAGGATATTGTTGATGCAACATTGTGTCGTTCCTTTCTATGGAACTCTATCAAAGTTCTAAAGTTAACTGGAAATATGCGTATTCAATCAAGCAATACCAATGGATGCAATGAGTTTAAACAGTGGGTCATGAATATTGGGAATGGAGTGGATTTTAGCGATAATAATACGATGGTGACACCACCAAGTAATATGGTCTTGCAAAGATCGACTCTTACAGACTTGGTACCTTGGGTATACTCTGAGTTGGTTGACCTTTGGGACGGATATCCACCTCACTGCTTGGTTTTAAAGTTAGAAGCTCCTGTTATTTTGCTTCGTAACTTGGATCCAAGACGTGGACTCTGTAATGGTACACGGATGATATGTAAGGCCTTTCACTCTAAAGTCTTGGAGACTGAAATCATCACTGGTACTAAAGTTGCTGAAAGAGTATTTCTTCCACGGATTACCTTTATATGCAGCGAGGCCCAACTACCATTCACCATGAGGCGGAGACAGTTTCTCGTGCGGCTGGCATTTGGCATGTCAATAAACAAATCACAAGGCCAAACCTTAAATGTCTTGGGATTGTATTTGGTGACTCCAGTGTTTACTCATGGAAAATTGTATGTCGCGTTGTCACGAGCACGGTCTCCTCATGCTGTGAAGGTGTTACTTGAGGATAACGCTAATGTGGAGTGTTCATTTGATGATCTTCAAAGTTATACACCTACAACAAACAATATTGTTTATAAGGAGATCTTGATGACTTCAGAGTGACAAGTCAGGTTTCTTATTTAAGTTCTGCAATTTGATTAATTTTGTTGTGATTTCTTTTTTTATACATATTTGTCCATGGTAAAAGTACCTATTTTTGTTGTTTATGTTTTGATAGACATGTCTAAGATTACCTTTACATTGGACATGCCTTTGTCGAGGATAGTAGATGAGTTATTCTCTATATTTGCATAACTTTTCTTGATTACAAAGTATGGAACATGACATTCTATACTGATGTCTATCTGTACAGAGCCACCGCTATGGTCAGCTCCTATTACTGCAGGTCACGTAGCAGGGATTATGATTGATGCTTATAGGGATGGGTAAGTATAAGTGTAATTGTTAGACATTGTATAAATATTTTTTGAACCTATATATAAATAATTGTATAACCTATTTGTTATGCTAGGATATTGCATGACATTGATACGTTTATGATAAGAGTTGTCGACAAAGGCATCGAGATGTACGGGATTGGTGTTCCTGATGAGGAGTGGGGTGTCTATTTGTTTTGAAGAGAGATGGACAGATGCTTTGCATCATTTGAGGGGTATTTAGTACCCGATGACTGGTTGTTTCTTACATCCATCATGACCATTGGTATTCGTTATAGGTTTTATACTAGAGCTCCTCATGTACTATCCACTTGATGTTCTATTGTACGAGGTAATTTTAATTATGTTTTTCTATTATAAGATTTTTTTGAGATTTTATGTGTCGTTATGTGCAGGTCCTTTTGAGATTTGATTTATCGTTGTTTCGTTTGTGCAGGTCCTTTGCATTCATCGATAGTAGAGCATGTGCAGGATGGATCACCGCTTTACAATAGAGAGCATATTGTAAGGAGACAAATGAATGATCCTTCTCATAAGAGAAGAATTCAATTTGTTGATTCTGACATTACTGACTGAGAATACGTATTTTGTGGTGCATTTCGAGAATATGTAATATTGGTCCTTTTTTGCATCTTCGTATGCTACATTACTATGATATTTTTGTTTTCGCTATAAATCTACGAGACATGGATATTATTTTGAGATATGTATATATGAAGTCACTTGAAATAATGTATTGTGTTTACTTAAGACATGACCTAAATTAGAGAAACTGAGCCTATTTTTTTTGGAACTCTACCTGCCCGCAGCAACGCGCGGGTCCAATACTAGTATATCATTAATAGACACATAGAGGGAGAGGCGAAGGAAGTTTTTCAAAATGTTATACGGGGGTGGTGTCTCATCCAATTGATAGGTGCCTCCTCATTCCTCTCCCTCTCTCTCTCTCCACCCACGCACCCACAGACAAAAGCACAAGCACACCACAATCAATCCTCCATTACAGAGAAGGGAAAAAGGAAAAACAGACGCGGTTAACAGAAGCCCATGTCGACTTTGAATTTGGAATCGGCGGGCATCATCGCCCACATGGATTGGTGAAGAGATTTGATCATCTCCCACCTCCCCCCGCTCCCCCCCCCCTCCTCTGCATCAAATGGTTGCTTCTAGCAGCAACAGCAGCAGCAGGAGGAAGAAGAGGAGGGGGAGAGCTTGCTGTCGCTGCTGTGTGGTGGTTGTGGGCCATGGCAGGGTCAGCCTCCCCCAAGCCTTACGACAACCTGGTCCTTAGCAACCTCAACAGCCCGCGCTTCGACATCTCGGACTTCCTCAGAACCCCCACGGATGGCAGCCCAAAAGAAGAAGAAGAGGAAGCCCTCTACACCACCTTCCAAGGCTTCACCTTGCCCAACACCCCCACCACCGCTACCACCATCAGAGATCCCACCCACCACCACCACCACACTGCTGCTGCTGCTGCTGCTGCTACCTGCTCGGACCCGGACTTCGGTTCCTCCCTCCTCTTTGAAGATTGCAAAGGAGCTGACCTTGGCATGGACAATGTCTTGCACCATGGGGACCTCATCCCCTTTGATGATTACATTGATGGCGTTTTGGATGGACAAGACTCCTTTTCCATCTTCAATGACAATTATGATACCACAGTGAGCCCTAACCCATCTGCCACCATGGGCTATGCTCCATACATATCTGCAGACAATGGGATGTTGTTGCCTTCTCTCTCCGGGCCTCAGCATAGCTTGTATCCACTGCCTGAACCTTACCTGGGTTCTGAGGCAGGAGGCCTTGTGGAAGTTGGGGACCGTGTCCTTGTCAGTTTGGAGCACAAAGTCTCTACTTCAGGTGCACCCAATTGTTTGCTGCATCCAAATAACCAAATAGATTGGGGTGTAACGAACCATGGGGCCCCATTCCTAGCCAATCTGGGGCAGCAGAGCTCGTTGCAATGTGAAAGTTGCCAGATTCTCCGGCGGATCATCCATTCCAATGGTGTGTACAGCCTAGACTCAATGTTGTTTGTCATGGTGACACATCTCTATTCAACATTCCAGATGATCTCTATAGACTCGGAGGAAGACCTTAGGCTAGTTTGTCTGTTGCATATGTAATGGTAAGGATTTCAACACATATCCATAGGCCAACCCATCCATATGAATATGCGTGCGTATGTGTACGCATGTCGGATTATTGATGCAAACCACACCCACATCTGTGCATACGCACAGGTGTACAGCTTACTTATGCGAAATTATCATTGTTTTGCTCAACAATGTTGTATTGTGGCCAGGTGTACAAGACACGAAGCTCGAGATTCATGGGTGCCATGGTCAAAGCTATCATGCAGTATTGCAGACTAGGTTCTGCATTGATGATGGGTTTCCATCCACACTTGAGCAACAAATGGTTGAGTAAGTCTGTCATGTTCTGTGTTCATTTCACGTTCCTTATCCTTGAGTCCTATCATGGAGTCCAGATAAGACTGTAGCTCATTCTGAAGCCATTATTTCAACTGACAGCTTTCCAGTTGGTAACTCTGAGTACGTGAAGCAATTCCTGTTGCAGTACAGCATGCTACGCAGCAAGGAGGGCTTCATACTCAGGCATGATTCTCTTCAAGTTCCCATGGACCTATCATGCATAGCACCAGAGCGAGTAATTGGGGGAGCGAACACTCAGATGCTTAACCAATCAGGTGCGGCTTCTATGTTGAGATCGCCATCTCAATATACTCTTTCATCATGGATACATTACCACATTCTAAACATAACATTTAGTGACTGTGTCATGCATTAGAGATGTATACCTTGTACTGTGTCTTCATGCATCTCTCTCTCTCTCTCTCTCTCACACTTGTTTGGGTTCATATTTCTCCATTGATGCTCTTTGTGAGGAACCTGGACCAGGACAAACTAAGATGGATCACGGCAGTTGTAGCACTGATCATGCTGATGCTTCAGTTCTGCCAGTCAAGCCTCCCAAAAGCAATGCTGCTGCACAGGTTCTCGCCCAACTGTGGTTTAGATTTCTCTTTTATCCTCAACTCCCAAGTTTTTTTTTCTGATTAACTTCAAACATCCTATGCATACCTCTAGTTATGAAATCAATGCTCCTATTTAGTGTTGGTTTACAGTTAATGATGTGTGATATGCTTTTGGGTATCGTCATAAATGTCACCTGCCTTGTAAAATTTTGGACTTGTAGAGGGAGAGGACTGGAAAGCTGAAGATGTCAGACTTGGCACAGTTCTTCCATTTGCCTATAAATGCGGCAGCTAAGGAACTAGGAATCTGCCCGACTGTTTTGAAAAAGATTTGTCGAAGGAATGGAATGCGTCGCTGGCCTCATCGCAAGGTTACAATCGTCAATTTAAAAAGAATCCATAGAAGCATGGTCACAATTTTTTCTCTTAAAAAACATTTTGTTTAAGGTTGCAATACCAAGATCGCCATCACCATCATACCATTACCATCATGGCCATCGTAGTTGCAGTTCCATTGTCAACGTCACCATTCTGTTCAAGCTTGCTATATCAAAATATTCGAGGTTGCTGTCATCGCCGTCACAGTCACCACTGCCATTGACATCGCCATGTTTAAACTTTGTTCAAGGTTGCAATAACAGGATTGCTATCATCATCACTGTCATCGCCATCATCACCGTCTCCATTCTGGTCATCATCGTCGTCGTCATCGTCATCATGTTGAAGTAAGGCTATGAGAGTTCTGTTTGGGAACCTCTTTTACTGTGTTAATAGATAAAGAGCATAGAGCGAATCATTGCAACACTCGAGCAAACTATCGCAGAAGGAGCGGGCCAAGGGGATGAGAGTATCCGCATGGAAATTGCAATGCTTAGAAATGAACGTGCGCAGCTTTGTGCAGGCCTTCTTGGTGACAAGTGATGATTAGCATTCTGATTGAATCTTAAATCAAGTCAAGACTGTATAATACCATGTACATATGTGACCTCATACAATACATGGTGAAATAGTACATACAGTTTGAAGATCAAACCCTTAGAAGCACAGTTTTTCCGACAATTTGTGTGAAGGGTCACCCATTCTTTTCCTTCCTTGATTCATGGAAGCATGTACATGAAAAGAAAAAATTACAGGATGTATTTGTTTGTCCAGAAGGGTATTTCCGGCTGGATTATAAAAGAGCTTATAATAAAGGAGATTCGTTAGTGTCACCTTTGCATGAACTACTTAAGGCCGGATACAAAACAATGGTTGGTTGTCAACAGCATCCCATCCAGGCATCCTGTAAGGGATGGATGGACAATCTTGGTCCAACTCCTTGCTTTTCCATGAGCAGGGACTGTCCTGTGTCCAGCCTTAGCTTTGTTGCTGTTTATTTCAAGTGCACTGCTGATTGCTCTGTTCTCTTTACACACAGTTGGTTATGTGAGCTTGAAGTATTTCTATGAACACAAACTAAAAAGTCAAGCGGCTCATTTGTTCTCTCTTGCTTGATAAACTCCTAAGAAGGGCAAAAGGAGCCCTCCACTTTCATGGTTATTGTATTCTTCAGTAAGGGGAGTTGCACCTTGTTACCAAAACACGGGGGTTGACTTCGAACCCTGACACCTAGTTCCAGTTCATATCCTAGTAAGGAAAAATAAGTTTAGCACCTATGGCCATGCATGCAAGAAGTAAGAAAGTCCACAATTCATCACTCCCTTGACACATTGGAACTCATTTTATTCTTCCATTTCATACATAGAAAAAATAATTACATTTACCTTTGATCTTCACTGATCGTTTGCCGAAAAATCATCTTTCTTGGCTTCACTTTGATCTTTACTGGTTGTGTCCTTTCTCTCACGTCCTATGTTTTCTCCTTTCTCAGTTTACTTTTATGCTTTGCTTTCTTCCACTTTGTGCTCCACTCAACCTCTTTCTGCCTATCACAGTGTTCCTTGGTTCATTTGAATCCGGCAATAATGGCATATCCTTGCATAGATGTTGCTTGATGTAATAAGCTGTGAATCATCAACTATTCATGTTGTTTCATAGCAATACTTTGAGAACTGACAAGACAAATTCTAGGTAAAATATCCAGAACCGCTTCATATAACATACATACATTACGATGTATCAGTAGAGACGTAGGGGATACCTCCATATTGTTCTTCTAAGAATAGTTTTGTGTTGTACAATGCCTTCCATCCGAACCACCATCTATTATTTATCATGACACCTATGGAGAAGAAGATATATTAATGTCTTGCAAAAGACCCAATGGGTCTATGAGAGAGAAAGGATGATGATGTTGGTTAAAGAAAAGGATGTGCTTGGATAGATGTTACTTTTTCAATTAATTATCTTCATATCTTGAAACTTGAATGAGCAAACCTCTCAACAATTAATTGATTAGAAAAACATAAGAGAAGCAAGCTAGACAACTATCATTTTAGCATGTGTGTAATATTGGTGGTGAACTCACTGGAAATGGATTTACACGTGTGTCACACACACACGTGCCCCTTCTCCCTCCCACAGAGACAGAGACAGAGAGAGAGAGAGAGAGAGAGAGAGAGAGAGAGAGAGATCATTATAAATCTTGTTAGTGACTAAGTGCCATTTGTGTTCCACATCTCATTGCAAGGAAAATGAAGTATTTGAAATCATGTAATCTAGGGATGTCATAGCAAGTGTCCAAATCCATAATTAAGACAAAGATAATGGTGCTAAATAAGAGTCTTCTTGGTACCTAAATCATGTGGACTAGGGGTAGAAGATGCATCCTCAGTCAACCTCATGCAACGCTGCAGGGCCATGTTACCACCTAAGCTAGGTGTTAATGTCTCTCGTCTCAAGAGAGAATCTCATAATAATAGGGCACCAACAATTACATTCAACCCACAAAAAATCAAAGAATTCTTTAGGACACTAAAATTTATCAACAAAAAAAAAAGCTTCATGAACCTTAGAAAACAAAAACTTGCACAATACCTTAGCGCACTACAAAAAATCATAAATTTAAATTAAAAAAACATTTACATTAAATTACAGCCACAAATAAATCAAGAGTCTATAAACCTTAGACATTTAAAAAAAAAGACCATTTTTTCTAAAACCTTGCACATTCCAAAAAAAAGAAAATAAAAACCACAATAAACTAGTTTTAAAAAACATATTAAAAATTTTAAAACATTCAAATATTATGTTTTTAAAAAGCACAACAAAAATGTATTATGAGAAGAAGCTATTACATTGATTTTTACATGGTAGTTGGGCATAGCACACAAATAAAAAACTAGCCAAAATGATTTTTTAAACCTTTTTTTTTCGCCTCGCAAGGCATCTTCATTCTCCTGTCTTTCTTCGTCACTTTGGATGCCATCTTCACTTCTAACCTACCTAAAACCAGCATTATCAGAAAATATCATCAGGTGGAGTGAGGATGCGAGGCCGTAGGGCAATCAGAGTGGTAGATGCTCCACTATGTGATCCCCCATCGCTACAGGAGGAGTAGATACTGCACCTCTCACAGGATCTGTAGATATTGTGTCCATTGGTGATACTAGCAAGAGGACGTTGAGGCGGCATAGGACAAAGATAACCATGACCTCGCTAGAGACACATAGACATGATGCAAGCACACCACACAGACACAGAGACAACCACAAGCCCAATGAGGACAAATAGATACAACACAGACAACCACAAGCGCAGTGCAGACAAACAGAGAAAGTAGAGAGGACCACGACCTAGCAAACACAAACAAAGACACCAGAGAGACTTGGGAGATCTTGTAGGTATGGTGTTTGGTTGCTAAGGAAAGTTGGGAGTTCTTGTAGGTATGGTGTTGGTTGCTAAGGAAAGTTGACTCCCCTTGGTTAAGTTGCACTCACTCCTGGCAAGGGCTCTTTCTTGGACTTGGGGTCATTGTGGACCCTAGTATGTAGTTGCATTCGCTCTTGGACTTGGGATCATTGTGGAGCCTAGCATGGAGCTAGGGATGGCCTTCTTATCCCATACATATAGTTTTGAGTGTTGTGATTGCCTGCTTTATCATATATTTGGTAATAGAATCTCTTAGACCTAGAGCATGGGCACTCGTTAGTCGTATGGTTTACACATTGTAGTAGAACAATTTATACCATAAAAGATCTCTTAGACCTAGAGCATGGGCACTCATTAGCCGTATGGTTTACACACTGTATTAGAATGTGAGTTACATCCACTTACATGTAACTACTCTTGTATCATTATAACAAGCTCCTTTGCCATTTAGACAAATTATGTTGACGTGCTCATTGAACTCAAAGGTACAGAGCCAAGGACCATACTTACTAGATATGGACAATTTAAAGGCATTAAGCTTATAAATTCTCTGTTGAACCCTTGCATATTGATATTGAATCCTCTTCCTCACCCCCGAGAAAGAGACCAAACATAGCCCTTGGCATTCCCAATACTTTTACTTCATTTCTCTCCCCCTCCTCTGGTTATAGTTTTGCTAGAAGTAAATCTAAATCCTTTACTTCAAAAGGACATGGGAGGGGTCTCCCCAACTGTAATTTACATGACTTGTAATTTTTGAAATATGTTAACATATTTCAAAGAGCCCCACTGGGAGAGACGGATTCTATGTACCAATGATGAAGTACAAATAGATAATTTCTTTCACTGCCTATTTATTAATAAACTTCTAGAATATGCTTCACCTAAGGAGGTATTTCAAGCAGCCTTTGCTTTGGTCTTAGGAAATCATGATGTTTTACAAAATGTCAAGATCAGTTGGAAATACACTACATGTTTAAAGAAACTACTGATGGTCTACATATGAGTAGAATGATGATACATCAAGGGGAATATTTGCATGAGGTGCAAAGAGACACATCAACGTAAACACTACAAAAGATAAGAATACTTGTGCAAGAGGTAGTGTCAAAGGTTGCTACAAGTGTTCCAAGAAAGATTCAAATAGATATCACAAAACAACTAGTATTTAGATGCAGTTGGTTAAAAAGCACATGAGGGATGGATCAAATATTAGCAACATGGAGCCACACAATTATTGGAACACATGCATCTCTTGGTTCAATGTTAAAGGTAAGTTTAACTCCATATACATTTTAATTGCATGATTGTGATTATTAACATGATTTTAAATAAATTGTTGAGTTATCCCATTCTCTTTATAGATTTAGAAGGGTGGTACGTGCTTCTAGAATCAATGGTATAGTGTAAGGTGCAGAGTCTAGTATTCTAGATTTGAAGAGGCAATGTACTTTTCAGTTCTTCCATGGTAGTCATCTTCCAAGCCAAGATTTGGATGAGTTGGAGAGGTGCTACGCATTTAAAATGCCAACCAACAAGGCCTGCATCAGGTTTAGACGTAGTGAACCATATGCATCAAATAGGAGACGGTGATTTAAAAAAGGCTTAGGTTTGCCTTGATCACGTCAAACACATGTGCAAGCATGGACAACAATGGCTACGCATGTGTATGATCCAAGGGACACTACGATCTTGTAGAACTCCTAAAATTTGTTAACTTCTTTATAATTATTACAACCTAAAAAAGGAGAAGCTAATCATAACGCTCAGTATAGTAGGCGAAGAATCTAAAAAGGAGCTCTTTTAGTTGGTATCTAAGTTGATGACAATATTAATGAGAAGACTATTTTTTTAGAATGTTTATTTTCTCGCAAATTTACATGAGAAAGAGCTACATAGCGTTAAACTCACAAGTATATAATTTCCTTGATATTGTTAGTATATAATGTCCTTGATATCATGTCACTATTAACTCTGTATGAAGGTATATATACTTTTTGCTTTTTTATATCTTTCTAGGATAATCGATATGGTTGTATTACAATGCTTTAAATGAAAATGACTACATTTTTAATATTAATGTCAATGGTTGGAATATCTTTATTTTATATATTGACTTTTTTTTAATGTCAATGTCAACATCTCCATTTTATATATTATATGATTGGAATATCTTTTCCTAAATATAGCATTTATCCATGCAATTGCTTTTTCTAACTTTAGGAATTATCCATACAAATTACTTTTTGCTTTTAGCATGTTCTATCTATATATATGACCCCTTGGCTCTTACTCTCACCCTCACTTCCATCTCTCATTGTCTCCCTCACTCCTATCTCTCATTGTCTCCCTCTCTCTCACTATCATTCTCTCTCTCTCTCTCTCTCCCCCTTTTTATCCTTCTTTCCTTCTTTCCTTCTCTCTCTCTCTCTCTCTCTCTCTCTACCTCACCCACCCTCATTCTCACCCTCACCCTCTCCCTTTCCCTCATTCTTTATCTTTCTTTGACTCATCATGTCTTCACATCAAATGCCTCAAACTCTACTCTTGAGGATACCCTTGAAGCTGTTTACAAGGATTTATGCAAGAAATCATGTAGAGATATGCAAGAGCATCTCAAAATTACAATAGAGGCCCATAATCTTTGGGATAAGCTTCTAGCGGATAAGCCCATCGACTCAGGAGATCTATATGTGTGGAACATGAAGATTGGAGCTGCCATCAGTATTTGGCAAAGTTATGGCTACATTGGTGAAGAAAAGAAGGAGCCCCTTCGAGAGGAGCTGAAGAATAGAGTAGCCCTTAAAAGCATTTAGGTGTAGGAACTCTTAAAACTCTCTCCTACCAGTTATGTAGTTATTATAAGGCTCATGTAATAACTTTTTTGGAATAAAATCATCTTTTAATTATAATTATGAATGTTATTCACCTTGTCAATTTTACATTGTTTATTGTTTTTAAGAAACAATAATATGTAATATCTTTTCTAAAATAAAATTATCTTTTACCCATAATTGTCTATATTGTTGACCTTAACAGTTCATTGTTTTTATGAAACAGTATGCAAGGCTAATGTAATATCTTTCCTAGAATGAAATCATCTTGTATATATAACTGTGTATATTATTCACCTTGTCAATTGTATTGTTCATTATTGTTGAAAAGTGAATATTTCAAATTTTGAGTTTCATGAATCTTTATTGTTATGAAGCACATCCAACTACATGTAAAAGCGCGCAAAGAGTAAGAAGAGCATGTAATCATATGAAAAGGTATGAGATCACATGCAAGGACATGCAATCATGTAAAAAGTCATAGAATCAGCACGTAATCACTTTGCATGGGCATGTAATGACATGAATCACATACAAAGGTATGAGATCACTTTGCATGGGCATGTAATGACATGCAATCACATACAATCACATACAAAGGTATGAGATCACATGCAAGGACATGCAATCATGTAAAAAGTCATAGAATCAGCACGTAATCACTTTGCATGGGCATGTAATGACATGAATCACATGCAATCACATACAAAGGTATGCAATCGCATCTAAAGGCATATAATGACATAGGCATGTAATGATATGTAACCTTATGCAAGTGCATGCCAAGGCATGTAATCACATGAAAAGGCATGCAATAACATGCAACACTATGCAAAGGGCATGTAATGATATGTAACCCTATGCAAGTGCATGAATCACATGCAATCGCATCTAAAGGCATATAATGACATAGGCATGTAATGATATGTAACCCTATGCAAGTGCGTGCCAAGGCATGTAATCACATGAAAAGGCATGCAATAACATGCAACACTATGCAAAGGGCAAGTAGTACCATGCAATGACATACACGTAATAACATGCAAATGCAAATGCAATATCATGCCATGCCATGCCATGCAATGTAATGGCACGCACATGCATTGAAATGCAAAAGGATAATAAAGGGCAAGCAATGTCATGCAAATATAAAAAAATGTAAGCACATACAAAGAATATTGACATGAAGAGGCATCATACAATAACATGTAATGCTATGTAATCGCATGCAAAGATGAGGTGTGTGTGTGTGTGTGTGTGTGTGTGTGTGTGTGAGAGAGAGAGAGAGAGAGAGAGAGAGAGAGAGAGAGAGAGAGAGAGAGAGAGAGAGAGAGTAAGACGATTTCTCAATTTATGCGTGGCATCCTTGCATAGAGGCCATGCTAATCTTCTTTGTATCGTTCTAATTTTATGAAAATTTTTTCATTTTTTCAGGTGGATAGGTTTGTGGCATATCTGGTTAACTAGGAATGCCTTCATATTTGATGCAAAAGTTGGTATTACAGCTCACAAAGGTCGTATAAAAGGACTACTATTGTGGCAAGTCTCTTCCTTGCGGGTCAGCTCATTTGGTGGAGAATGACATGACTATATATTAGATGAGGGTACTCCAAGATAGGGAGAGGGCAAGGAAAGAGAGAGGGAAGATGGTGGGAGAGGGAGAAAGAGGGAGAGAGAGAGGAAAGAGGGTGGGAGAGGGGGAGAGAGAGAGAGAGAGAGAGAGAGGGAAGAGGGGGAGGGGGAGGGGGAGGGGGAGAGGGGGAGAGAGAGAGAGAGAGATGAGCTAAGCCAGTCTAGAGGGGAGAAAGTGGGCTGGGGGGCTGAGAGGTGGTGGTGGAGGTAGTTGGAGGAGATGGGAGGAGGTAGTGGTGGAGGGATTGGAGAGAGAATGTCCGCATTTTTAAGAGAGAAGATTTACCAACAAAAGCTTCCTCCAAAGCTCCTTCCACCAAGCTCCCTCAAAAATCCCACTCCAACTCATCGCCTAGATTATTATGTTATATGCTTGTCTTGCACAACGTGTTATTCTTGTGGAACATATAGATGCTTACACTTTCAAGTGCAAGCATTGGGCACTCTTTATTCATTTTCTTATTCATGCTCATGCATTACCGACATAAAAAATCATCAGCATTGACATGCCCATAGTGGTGGAGGGACTGGAGAGAGAATGCCCACATTTTTAAGAGAGAAGATTTACCAGCAAAAGCTTCCTCCAAAGCTCCTTCCACAAAGCTCCCTCAAAAATCACACTCCAACTCATCGCCTAGATTACTCTGCTATATGCTTGTCTTGCACATGTTGTTCTTGTGGAACACATAGATGCTTACACTTTCAAGTGCAAGCATTAGGCACTCTTTATCATTTTCTTATTCATACTCATGCATTACTATAAAAAATCATCAACATCGGCATGTCCATTGCCTTGAATACCTTTTAATGCTATCATCAATAACTGCTTCTTCAAGGTAGCAACATTTGAAGAGGCTTCCTTACACATTGAACTTTTCCAACCTTGATAACAAAAGCCTTTTCAACCTCAACAACTTAAGCCCTTCCACTTGTTTTTCCTTTGGATATTGTCTCTACTGATTCTAGCCCTATAATCCTAAAAGTTTTCACTCCATTGCATAGGTCTAAGGACGGACGCACATTAGGAAGGGGGGGAGGGGTATGTTAACAGATTCCTTAATTAATGAGGTGGTGGACGACTCTAGTAGGTCTCACCAATAATAATTTTCATGGCCATTTACAAGTGTCTCAGCTTCAATACATCTATTTTTCATGGCCAAAAGTGTTTACAAGTGTCCAAGCTTCAATATGTATAATTTTTGGCACTTTATAATAATGTCGAACGGAAGTAGAATGTTAATCGATTCCATAGTTAATTGAGCAAATGGCTTTGATGGGTTCCACCGACTATATTTTATGAAGTCGGCGCTATTACAAGTGATCGGCACCAAAATATCTTTCATTTTTAATGTATATTTTATGAATGTTTTCGCTCTAGTGAGCTCATAACAATGCAAACAAGGGATGATCGAGCTAAGTGAGCTAGCCTAGGACACAATAGTTCATAGAGTGAAATAATGGTTGCCCGTGCTCGAGTGCCTGGCCATTTATACTTGTATAAAGGATAACTCAACTAATGAGAATAAGACTTTCCCTTGTGTGAGAGAGATCTTATCCATAGACTCTTCTCTTATTGTTATCCTTTGCTGTAGATTGTGCATGAGAGAGAATGAAGATGTATAGCTACAAGCTATGAGTGGGTGAGCCCTTATGAAGAGCATCAATAAACCACGGTGGTGATAGTTGGAGTTGCCAACAAAGACTAGCTATTCTTTCTCGCCATTTTCTCTTGGTTTTGATAGACAATTTATATGGATACATCACTCTCTTATGTGTCCCTTAAGAGGAGGGTTTGGGCTTAACTCTAGGTGTGACATATGATGAATAAAGGGTGCGTCGTTGGGTCAATGCATCCCAAAAATCTATTTTTTATAAAGATAAATAATAAGATGGTTCAACAACATAACACAAACATAGACGTGTGAATTGAGAACACATCAATCTAACAAATAATATGGTGAGCTGGTCATTTTGGACCAAGTTGTGGGTTGGTCAACATTGCCGACCTACATCCATGCCGACACTAGATACTATATATAAACTAGTTCAGTAGCCTTATTCATCACCGAGGTCATTGTGTTGAAGAACTCTTGTGAGCAAGATATCCTCCCTCCAGAGTTTATCTAGATCACCCATCAAAAGCTCCTTACTCGGAGCACACGGGTGGTTGGATAACCATTAGTCTTTAATCAACGTTTGCAAAGCTATAATATTATTTACTCTTCACTTCTTTCCGTAATTTAGTGCTTTGTATTATGTTAATCTTAGTTCCACTATTCTGTGTTCTTACATAGTATTAGAGCATAAGCTCTAGGCAAAGCTTATTTTAAAAGTAGATTTGGGATGGCCTAACTTGCAAATAATGTAGCTACCCGTGCTTGTCCTCCACTGCTTTGGTGGTGGAAAGTTGGATGGGACAAATTACACTCTAGAGAAGTTCAATATATTAGGTCTAATATAAGTTGTGGGAAAGTTGGATGAGAAAAATTACAATCTTTAGAAGTTCAAGATTAGGTATATTCTTGATTCATATAAGTTGTGGGAAACCATAACAGGGATTGCTGCAAAGCATTGCATCCTACTCCAGATCATAGATCCACTATAAACCATACTACCAGATCTTGCTCTCGCTTTGGCATGGAGGCAAAGGAATGTAGATATGCTATGCGTCATCATCACCAGTGTTACTAATTCAGTGATGACCTCGATTAAGCATACTACCATAACTTCTAGCATGGCAAGCTCTAAAGAACTAGTATGAGACGAGGAATCAGTCAAGGATTCAAAACCTTGAGAAAGTAGACTCCGAAAGGCATTGTATGGGGACTGAAGCAAGCCCCTCGAGCATGGCATGAGTGGATAGATGCTTTCCTTATAAGTATTGGTTTTTCTAAAATTCTGTCACATGCAAATTTATATATTTCCATGAGCAGAGTAGGTACATGATCATTATCCTAAATATGGATGACCTCATTATGACAGGGAACCATGAAGAGAAGATCCAATATGTAGGAGATGCCGAGTTTAGAGTTTGAAATGACAGACCTTGGGCTTGTGCATTTATGTTTGGGATTGAGGTATGAGAGTTAGATGGAATCTTCATTTCTCAACAAAAGTATTTAGGAGAAATTTTGAAGGCATTTGGCATGGCTGAGCATTCACAACTGGCTTGGATGACGCGAGGACACACTCATTAGTAGGAAGGAGTTAATGTTAACTACTTCGTAAGTTAACATGGTTTCACTCGCTCAACATATTGTAAGCCATATTACCAACATAAATGGAACCTGTCATTTATAAGACGGTGTTGAAACATATAAAGCAGCCTTAACATAAGAGTAATGTTAAATAGGGAAAGTCTAAGGACTTCATGTACATAGTTGCTTAAGAATAGTAGTAGTGGCTAGACCATTTTTAAGTTTGGTCGACCTAGTATGAACACTAGTAACTTGAGCCAATTTTGACACTAAGCAATACACATTCATTTCCTTGCAATAGAATACTTGTGATCTCTCCTTCTTATCTATTCTTACTTGCATGTATGCTATTAGATATTTGCACCCTAGATGGTTGCTTGCTTGAATACATTTGGGGATAGAGGAGGGTAGGCCCCACCAATGGTTCTCCTTACAAGTTTGACTCCTGACTCGTAATCTTCATGTGACCTCTTTGTGTACATAATTGCTTAAGAATAGTAGTAGTGGCCAGACCATTTTTTAGTTTGGTTGGCCTAGTGTAAATACTAGTCACTTGAGCCAATTTTGACACTAAGCAATACACAATCATTTCCTTGCAATTCTTGCTTGCATGTATGCTATTAGATATTTGCATTATGCTAGATGGTTGCTTGCTTAAATAGATTTGGGGATGGAGGAGGGCAAGCCCCATCGATGGTTCTCCTTACAAGTTTGACACCTAACTCACGATCTTCATGTGACCTCTAAGACCTATACAATGAACTACCTCATCACCCACAAGAGCATCTCTTCTTTCATATGATTTGCCCAAAAAAAACCACATGCTCAAAGTAACCATCGCCTGTAAAAATGATTACCTATGGCTACATTACCATTATATAAAGCCTACAAGCTTGCGTAAACAATAGCATAAACCCCAAAATCAACACCAAAGGTTTGAGAAGTCCTTTGACCAGCCCAAAGTAGCCAAAACCTTGTCTAACATACCATCATCAAGCTCACATTGGTTATGGAGTTCTTCTCCTCTGCACTCTCTAGGTCTTTAATTGAGCCTCCCTTGGGTTTGATAAAGGACCCATAGCATCATTGCCAATCGAGCCTCCCTTGGGTTTGATAAAGGACCCATAACATCATTGCCAATCGAGCCTCCCTTGGGTTTGACAAAGGACCCATAGCATCATCACTAAGATCTACCTTGATTCTTGTATTAACTTGGTCATGATTATGAGCACATGTATGTATACTTGAGCTAGAAGAAGAGCCACACCTATGTCTTTCCCAAAAATGATTCAATGTCCAACACAATTCAGGATTCTACATCCATAACCATTGGGTGCTCCACCTTCGAGGCTATCTCTTCTAGCATGTTAGGCCGGCTCCTATGGTGCCTCTCCAACTCTGGTCCCCAAGATAAATCACCTTAATTGATTCCTCCAAAGGTGGCAGTGGAAATGCTAGAGTGTGTAAGGAGGCTCTCCCTCCCCCCTCTCAATTCTCTCTTTCTCTCTCTCTCTCTCTCTCTCTCACACACACACACATACGTCTCTGGGACAACAATATCTCTCTCTCTCTCTCACACACACACACATACGTCTGTGGGCAGCATCAATTTATCTCTTCATGACAACAATCTCTCCCCCCTACCGGGAACACTTACAAATTAGCTTAAATTAAGCAAAGTTTTGAAAAGGTCGGTTTGCGTGACCTAGTTTTGTCTTTGGCCGGGGCTATAAGTTCAACACAAGTACTCTATTATCTTTCTTTGCTGCATTTTCTCGTCGGACGAGAGAGAAGAGTTTGAACGAGGAAACACAAAACCACAGACAGAAATCATAACTCATCGTCTGCCCTATTCTAATCGTAACCCTAATTTCTAGTAACAGAACTTCTGGGAAAGCACGAAAAAAAGACAGAAAACACCTTCTTCACAACAGAAGCTCAGAAACAGAAAGAGAGGCAGACACAATGTATGGCGGTGACGAGGAAGAGTACGTCGACGAGGATGAAGAGATCACGCAGGAGGATGCGTGGGCGGTTATCAGTGCCTACTTTGAAGACAAGGGCCTGGTGAGGCAGCAGCTCGATTCCTTCGACGAGTTCATCCAGAACACTATGCAGGAGATTGTGGATGAATCGGCTGATATCGAGATCAAGCCGGAGTCCCAGCACAACCCTGGCCGCCATCAGGACTTTGTTGAGGTTCTTTCCTGCTTCTTTGCTTACCTTCTAAAAAGCAGAAAAGAAAGAAAACATCATTTTGTCGTGCACAAGGGAAGAACTTACTCTATACGTTGATTTCTCATTATTATCCACGGAAGCCTTCATCATTAGGGTTTCCTCATGATTAATTAGGCGGATAGCCCTCACTATCAGTTGATTACCTATCATGAAGGCAAAACCATTTAGTCCTTTTTATGAAGTTAACTACTCATCATTAGGGCAAGACTTTTCATCACCAGCTGATAACTCATCGTTAGGGTTAGACCAGTTGATAACTCATTCTTACGCTAAGACCATGGGTCTTGCCCTAATAATGAGTTATTGACTGTCTTAACCTCACAATGAGGGCTCAATTTCTTTGTCGTATTAATACTGTCTTACCCTCACAAGCAGCTTGCCCTAGCAATGATTTTTCGACTATTCAATCATCATAATGAGGACTCAGTGGCCTTGCCCTACTGATGAGCTATCAAGTCTCTTACTCATGATGAGGATTAGCCAATAATTCATCATTAGGGCAAGATCATGGAGTCCTCATTGAGAGTGTAAAAGAGTTGACAACTCATCAATAGGGCAAGACCATTATGTATTCATTATGAGGGTAAACCGTAAGACAGTTGATAACTATCATTAGGGAAAGACCAATCTCATCAACTCAGAAAGAACAATTAAGACCAATCTCATCAATAGGGCAAGACCAGTAAGTATTCATAATGAGGGTAAACTGTAAGACAGTTGATAATTATCATTAGGGAAAGACCAATCTCATCCTTTAGTCCTCTCCATTATATTTCCCTAAAAATGACTAATAACAAGCACACAACTAACTTTAATGATGAGCTATGTAATGTCTTACCTTCATAAAGAACACTCGATGACCTTGCCCTGATAATTAGTAATCAAATATCGTACCCTCGTTACATTGCCATTATGAAGGTAGGACGGTTGATTATTCATCCTATGGGCAAGACCATGGATTCTATCATTATGATGGTAAGACATTTGATTACTCATCACTAGGGCAAGACCGTTACGAGGGTTAGATAGTAAATAACTCCTCGCTAAACAAAGACCATTGAGTCCTATATTATGAGGGGATCCAGTTGATCATTTGTCATCAGGGCAAGTTTCTTGAGTGAGAGGGTAAAGACTGTACAATTAAGGCTCCATGGCGGCATCGCATATGGGGGGGATAAAATGCGCCGACGGGTGGAGAAAAATGGTAACTACAGGAGGATCTTGGGCATATGGCTAGTCGGGGAAAAAAAGAAGAAGACTGTATGATTAGTCGCCATCTTTTCAGCTGGTTATTTATTATCAGGGCAAGATCGAGTATCCCCAAAATGAGAGTTGAATCATCCTTCATAGAGCAAGGCTACTGCATGGCTGTTGAGGACTCTTGACCACATAGCCTTCTATCACATGTGCGGAAGCTCTGTGTGTCTTCTTTCAGACCTAAGCAACTGAATAGGAACCGAGAGAGAGAGAGAGAGAGAGAGAGAGAGAGAGAGAGAGAGAGAGAGAGAGAGAGAGCTGTATTTTCAGTATATTATATAGTACAAAAGTGTCAAAGATGACTGTACAAATCTGCGTGGCCTTTGGCCTTCCAAAAAGGGTGAACTAGGACCTAAAGGCTAAAAGCCCTGAATCATGACGCCCCACAAGGGGGTCAATGCTTACAAATGAATTTATGTCTTGCCTTTTATAGGCTCTTGGAAGCTATTCTCAACTGGCCAACCATGTTGGGTGTTGGACTCACACACTCACACACACAAACCTGCAAATTAGGGTTAGGTGTAGGGTAGAGAAGCTCACACACAGAAATGAGAGAGAGAGAGAGAGCCAACAGTGTGGTATCCACAAAATGCAAGTCAACCCTTGCATGTGTGCCACATCCATATAATATAGAAGTACAAAATATTATATGTTAGAGTGTCCTTTCACACTTGATGTCCAATTGATGCACTTTCCATCCTTTATGGGCAGCCAATGCAATTACTGATCTTATTGTGGTCATTCTCGAAGTAGGAGCAAAAGTCTCTTCATAATCTATTCCCTTTTTCTGGGAGTAGCCTTTAGCCACAAGTCTTGCTTTGTATCTGTCAATAGTACCATCAGACTTTCTTTTGACTTTGTACACCCACTTTGTTCCAATTACATGCTTGCCTTTAGGCAATTCCACAAGATCCCATGTATTGTTCTTCATTATAGAAGAAATCTCAGCTTGCATAGCTTGCAACCAATGCTCATTCTCATGTGCTTCTTCATAAGAAGAAGGCTCTTCTGAATCAAAGAGACCATCCATTGCGAATGCAGACTCCCCACGATGTACATTCAAAGCATGGCTGGAACTAGCCCTTGTTCTACCTGTGAGTGGAGCTGCAAGTTTGCTTTCTTGCAAAGTTTTTAGCAACCATCTTGGCACTGACTTGGCTGTGTCTATGGCTGTTTGCTCTTCCTTGACAAGATCTTCCACTTCTTCCACAGAAGGGGGCTGAATGGCTGGCTGTTCCACATGTTCTACATGTGGATTTTCTTGTGCAAGGGCTGGCTGATCTGAATCCCCCCTAATTGCAATGGGTAAAAGTCCATCAAACATGTCCTGTATGTCTGTATCATTGCTTTTATACAAGCTGTACATGGGCTGTTTTGAATTTTCAGCAAATACCACATCTCTACTGACAAAAATCCTTCGTGTAGTTGGATTATAAAGACGGTATCCTTTGCTCTCATTGCTGTAGCCCACAAAAATGCATTTAATTGCTTTGTCATCTAGCTTTGTTCGGAGTTGTTCTGGCACATGTGCATATGCCAAACACCCAAATGTACGCATATAATCCACTGTTGGCTTTCGGCTATACCAAGCCTCAAATGGTGTTATGGTTTTCAAAGCTTTAGTTGGACACCTGTTCAACACATGAGTTGCACACATTATAGCTTCCATCCAAAATTTGTGAGGCAATTTTTGTGCTTTCACCATGCATCTTGCCATCTCCATGAGAGATCTATTTTTCCTTTCAGCTACACCATTCTACTGCGGTGTATAAGCCACAGTACATTGGTGTTTGATGCCCTTTTGAAGCATATAATCATTGAATGCATTTGACATGTATTCTCCACCTCTATTTGAGCGGAGTGTTTGGACTTTACATCCACACATATTTTCAGCCATTGCTACAAAGTGTCGAAAGCATGTAAAGTTGTAAACACATCTGCTTTCGCTTTCAAAGGGTAAGCCCAAGCAAAACTGGAGTAGTCATCAATGAATGTGACAAAGTAAAGATGTCCCCCTATGGATGGTGTCCGCATCGGACCACATACATCACTATGTATGAGCTGTAATTTACTTTCAGCTCTAACAGCTCCATCTTTGGGGAATGGTTTTCGTTGCATCTTTCCCAAAATACACCCCTCACATACATGTCTTGGTGGAGACTCAAGAGGCGGCATATTATCAACCATATGATGCTTCTGCAAAAGCATCAAACTCTGAAAATTTACATGCCCAAAACGAGCATGCCATAGCTCTGCATCATGCATAGCAGGAGTGTGGGCAGCCACTGTATTTGCATCATAAGTGCACTTGTCATAGCTGTCCAGCTTATACAAGCCTTTGTATCGTGTTCCAGAAGTGACTATTTCAGAACCTTTGATGGGTCTTTTACCAAACACTTCCCGTCTTCAAATTCAACCTTTAAACCTTGGTCGTTTATGGATGAGACGGAGAGCAGATTTTTCTTTATCCCTGGAACATACAATACATTTTTCATACATATATTGGTACCATTGGCTGCAATAAGTATGACATTACCAATTCCCTTTACTGGATATGTGGTATGATCTGCACATGATACAGTGCGGCCTTTTGAAGCATAAACCAAGTGCTGAAATACATCTTTGCATGAAGTGATGTGGCTCGAAGCACCACTATCAAAATACCATGATGCATTCTGTCTGTCAGATGCAATGCAACTTGCAAGACATATCAGTGTCTGAAGCACTTGGTGTGTCACTAGTGCATGTGACCAAAAAAGTGTACTCTTCCTGGATTACATTAGCTGATTGCCGTGCATTGTCATTAGAAGAGTCTGCTACTGCATTGCCTGCTTCTTTCCTTTTCTCTTTTGCAATCCGCTTCCTACATTCACTGATGTAGTGTCCAGGCTTATGGCAGTAGTGACATTTGCCCTTCTTTTTGGGCTTGTTTGCATCCCCTTTGTCAGACTTTTCACCACTAGAAGAGGGCTGTCCATGACCAGCCTTGCTAGACTGATGTCCCCCATGCCTAAAGCTCTTTGCTTTACCCTTATCCTTGGTTGTAAATACCTTTTCTCCACCATGGTTGCTCGATAAGTTTGCTCTTGTTTGCTCTTCCTGCAAGAGTAAACCCACGAGCTCTTCAAAAGTGACGGGATCACCACCTCCTCTCATTGAGAGGTTGAGAGAGGTGTGAAAGCCCAAGTAGGAAGGCGGTAAAGAATGAAGAGTGTTGGTGACCATCTGTCTGTCTGGGATAACCTCATCAATGTTGAGCAATTGTTCCTGCAAATCTTTCACTTTGGTGAGATGATCTGCCATAGAGTCACCCTCATCCATAGAAAGAAGATCCAATTGTCTCTTCAAGTAGGCAACTCTTGCCTCGTTGCGTACCTGATACATTGCTTCCAATGTGTCCCATGTAAGCTTCGATGTCTTGCATGAACGAATGTGCGGAATAATAGTCCTTTTCACTGAAAGGGCTATCAAAACAATGACGTGGCCTGTGCATCTCTAGAGTCCCATCTCTTCTGCTCTTGTGTGGGAGCAGGATCTACATCAGGAGCTCTTTGAGCACCTCCCCTTTGAGGCGTGGCTGGCTGTATGGTAAGTGGGCATGTGTCATCACCACATGATGCCCCAAAGCCCACAAATTACGGATCATGAAACTCCAGAGGGAGTAGTTAGATCCATCCAGCTTGTCCTCCTGGGTGAGCACACCAAATACATCTGTAGCATTCTGTGCCATGTATATCTGCAAAAGCAAACCAAGCACCAATGTGCACTGCCAGGCAACCAAATGTCCTGTGCAAATGTATGCCTGCAAACCAAAGCAAGTGTAAACCTGCACCAAATTGTCCAATTACACACAATGTGTATACATACGCGACAAATCGCAGCTGTAATGCCCAATTACATGCTCCAATATGAAAATCCCCAATTTTTATGCACTCCAATCGCTTCAATGTGCATCTAATTGGCCAATTTCCACAAAAGTCCCAAATTTCTGCAAATGTAAGAGGTTCAATTTGCTGATTTTGACCTCAATTTCGAAAACCCCCAAATTGCACCTGCAATTTTCTTTGAATTTGACTTGCACAGAAGTGTTTGCAAAATCTGCATATGGCCTGCACTGGAATGGCTGCAAAATCTGCATTTGTATTTGACCAAAAATGTGTACAGAGAAATACCTTCATGCAAGGGCAGCAGGCTTGGAGCAGACAGTGCTAACGGGCGTTGGAGGAAGCTAGCAGGGCGACGGATGGCTGTGGACAGCCGACGAGTAGAAGGAGGCGTTGCAGTTGGGCAGCCGTTGAGGATTCGTTGCAGATGGGCAGTTGTCGAGCTAGTCGCTGGAGTCGCTGACGGCGAACACAGGTGACGAAGCGCTGGCGGCGAACACAGGTGATGGACCATTCAGATGCAGGCGCTAGGCGCTGGTGCCGGGCAGGACCCGTCGGGACGGAGCAGTGACGCGAACAGCAGACGGAGGCGTAGGAGTCGGGCAGGACCCGCCGCCGGGACGGAGCAGTGACGTGAAGAGCAGACGGAGGCGCATGGAGCTGGAACCGTCGGCACAGGACGGACGGTGGCCGGGCAGCAACGTCGACGGCTACCCAAACGGACGGCAGACGTGAGTCGACAGCGACCCGAACAGAACGGCCGTCGTGGGAACAACAACCGGCGTCAGGCGACACGGGGAGGACGTGGTCGAAGCTGGGCGACGGCGACCAAGGCCGGAACGGAACGATGCTGACCGTCGACGGCTCTGGGCAGCCGGCTGGGGGCGTTGACGGAAAAACGCCGGCTGTAGAGGGCGGTGCCACCCGCGAGCTGGGCGGAGGGGCTCCCCACTAGTGCCGCCCGGTTCTGGTGGCCGGACGGAGGAGCGTCGACGGAAGCAGACAGTCCGAAAAACGGAAAAACGCAGGCGACGGACGGAACGGGGAATTCCACAGTCAGCAGCAGTTTTTCCTGGGGTAGAAATCCACAGGCAGCTCCCAGCTCTGTGTCAGAATATGCAGCGGAGATGATGACCAAATCTGGGAACACAAGAGCAAAAACGCAGGCAGAAAAACAGCACAAGAGAGAGACAGATGTAGGCGTGTAACTCTGCTCTGATATACACAAGAAGATCCCGAATATGATACAAATGAGGTATGGGGGCTAAGGACCTATATATACTCCCCTAGAGGGCAGTCGGCCAGCATCAGGAAAGCCCACGACTGAGAAAAATGTCCACGACTGCTGAAAATAGCAGTCGGCCAGCTACAGATGCCTCCGCCTAGTCAGAACAAGTCGGCCAGCACTCTGACAGCCCACGACTGATGTAGATCCAGTCGGCCAGCTTCAGAGTGCTCCTGGCATCACCTGGCAGCCCTCCCAAGCCTCAGAAAAATGGGAAAAAATAGGGGAAAAATACGGAGTGGGGAAAAATGATAAAACACCTCATAAGGGCGGGCACACCCACAACAAAGGCCCTGGTGTATATATCTAGACAGGAGATGACTTCTAACACCCCCTCTCAGCTCCTGGCTGTGTGACCAACCACTGGGAGCTGGGGTGCCGCCTGAGCAAATCCTGAGAGCGACTTCGTGAAGAGGTCCACCGTACTGTCCTCCGTCGAACAGAACTCCAGCAAGATGTCATCAGCAACAATCTGTTCACGAACAAAGTGCCTCTGGATGACCAAGGGTTCCTCCAGTGGAAGCCCAAACCTGCAATGTAACCTCCTCCTGCTGCTCCGTAAAACTGCTCCTTGGCCTGAAGTAGATCCCCTCGTGTCCGGATCTCCTCCCCAAACCGAGTCACTCCAACCGCGGAGTCGAACTCCATCCAACAATCCCCCTCCTGTGTACAAGAGTCCATGATCCTTCGCATGCCGCAGAAACCACAGGAAACGCGATCCTGCCTCACAAAGAGACATCTGCAACCAAGAGCTCAACTGCCTCATCAGGAAGCTCCCGTCCAATCCGGTGTCCATCAACCAGATCAATGAACCATCCAGCTTCTGAGTCACAGAGACATCACACTGCTCACAAGGATCAACACCTGTTACGGTGCACAAGCAAGTCCTGGAAACCTGATGAAACCTGTCAACCACCCCCTCTGAATCCGGAACCACAAAGCCTGGAGAAACCACCTCCTTCTGCAAGTAAGCACCTGCCACCTGCCTGGCTTTCCGAAAGGTCCCCGTGGAAAGAACATCCTCATCTACTGGAAGTTCTATGTCCCGAACACTACGAGACATCAGAGCATAAGTGACCTGTTCAGCTTCCTCTGACTCACGAACACAAGAACTACCAACCTCAGTACTGGAAAGTTCCTGCCAACTGCTGCCATCTACTGGCAAGTTATCCACCACCTGGTCTCGGAAAGCCCGCACCTGCAGCGTATCCACACCTGAGTAGCTATTACCACACTGCCACTCATCACAATCTTGAGGACCTGGGAGAGAGAGTGCTGAAAGCCTGTAGACTCCATTCTCCACTCCACCTTCCCAAACCACTTGGCCTGTTGCTTTGTCCCGGAGAGCAACAAAATGCTCATCAAACTCCACCCGTACGCCAGTCTTGCAAACCTGATGCACTGACAACAGATGAAAACCAAGTGCCGGAACATACAACACCTGGGAGGAATGCTTCCCCCCTCTGCCATCGGGAACTATCTCCATCCTGCCCTCACTGTGAACTCGGATAGTGGACGTATCCCCAGTAAGAATATGACCAGAAAGCCTGCAGAGATCCTGTAAACCAGAACGGGAAGGAGTCATGTGCCTGGAAGCACCACTATCGAGAATCCACTCCCGAGTATCCGTTGCGGAGAGTCCTCCAATCTCCTCCCTGCCTGAAGAAAATGAAGCATCGGTGTCCATCACCTCCAAGTGCACAAAAGCCGGAGTCTTCATGATTGCTGCTGAGGAGTCTTCACCCTTCTCGGTCTTCCGCTTGGGACACTGCCTCCAGTAGTGGCCTTTCTCGCCACAATCATTACAGGTCCTCTCTGCCTTCAGTTTCTCGCGGTCACTAACGGACATCTTCTCAGAAGACTTCTCCGACGAAGCCTTCCCCTTGCCCGAGTTACGGCCTTTCGACTGTTGGCCAGTAAAGGCCTCCGAACCTCCACCCTTAGGAGGGTTCGTGAATCGTTCCTCCTGGTCCAGGACCATGGGCACGAGCTCCTCCCAAGTGATGGTGCTGAGCCTGCCACTGGTAATCAACGACGAGTAAAATGCTGAGTACGAAGAGGGCAAATGTGACAGCAACGTTATGGCCATGTCCTCCGACGATATCTCCTTCCCAGCTTGGAGAACTTCCTGCTGAAGAGCCTGCAGCTTGTTAATATGCTCCCGCATCGTCGTCGACTTTGCAGGGCTCATAACCCGCATCTGTACTTCCAAAGAAATCCTCTTCATGGGTGATACCCTGTTGTACAGAGAAGCCAAATGCTGCCATATACCTCTGGCCAGCGTCATGTGCTTGACATGATTGATTACCTGCGGTGTGCAGTTGAGGAAAATAAACGAACGGACCCTGGCGTTGACGCGATCCCACATCTGCGTCTGGGCCTCCCGGTCCTTTCGGGTTGACGGTAACTCCCCTTCCTCTACTTCCGGCCGTGGAACACCAACAACGACGAAATCGGCGAGATCGTAGGACTCCAGAACGGATTCCATCATCACCTTCCATATGCCGTAGTTGCTCCCGTCCAACTGACGGTCCACCGGAAACGTGGGGAGTGTCGGGATCTTCACATGTCTCTCGGCCATCTCAAACAGATCTGCCATAGCGGGGATGTACTCTGAAAAGGGTGGGTGGGTGGGTGGGAACAAAGAAGAACTGATACCTGCAAGTGGCTGTCCAGCAAATCAGCCCGCCTTCCTCTTGCTTCTCCTCTTCCCAATCAGCCCAAAACAGTCCACCAATCAGCCACAAAACAGCCCCCCCCTTGCTCACACAAATCCCAAGACCTATCTAGAGCCTAGGCTCTGATACCATGTCAGAATATGCAGCGGAGATGATGACCAAATCTGGGAACACAAGAGCAAAAACGCAGGCAGAAAAACAGCACAAGAGAGAGACAGATGTAGGCGTGTAACTCTGCTCTGATATACACAAGAAGATCCCGAATATGATACAAATGAGGTATGGGGGCTAAGGACCTATATATACTCCCCTAGAGGGCAGTCGGCCAGCATCAGGAAAGCCCACGACTGAGAAAAATGTCCACGACTGCTGAAAATAGCAGTCGGCCAGCTACAGATGCCTCCGCCTAGTCAGAACAAGTCGGCCAGCACTCTGACAGCCCACGACTGATGTAGATCCAGTCGGCCAGCTTCAGAGTGCTCTTGGCATCACCTGGCAGCCCTCCCAAGCCTCAGAAAAATGGGAAAAAATAGGGGAAAAATACGGAGTGGGGAAAAATGATAAAACACCTCATAAGGGCGGGCACACCCACAACAAAGGCCCTGGTGTATATATCTAGACAGGAGATGACTTCTAACACTCTGATACCAAATGTTGGGTGTTGGACTCACACACTCACACACACAAACCTGCAAATAAGGGTTAGGTGCAGGGTAGAGAAGCTCACACACAGAAATGAGAGAGAGAGAGAGAGCCAAAAGTGTGGTATCCACAAAATGCAAGTCAACCCTTGCATGTGTCCCACATCCATATAATATAGAAGTACAAAATATTTCTGAAGAGTAGTCAATGTCTCCCATGTAGCGTCCTACAAATGTCATGTTCTCGACATCTATGATTTCTTGAGTAACTAACTGGTCTATTTCACCTAGTACTTCCTTAAGTCTAGTGACATGAAATACAGGATGAACTTTCACATGAGAAGGCAAATCCAATTCATATGCAACTGAACCAATCCTTCGTGTAATACGAAATGGTCCACAGTATCTAGGGGATAATTTCGGAGATCGACCTGTCCGTAAAGTCTCGAAATCTTTCGGAACTCGCAAATACACCATCGTTCCTTTTCAGAGAACTCTCTGGGTGAACGATGTCTATTAGAATAAAATCTGTCTCGGTCTTGAGCACTTCTAATAGATTCCTTCGCAACTTGTAACATTTCTTGCATATCTTGCAAAAAATTACGTGCTGCATCATGCTGAAGTCTTGATAATCCTACTGTAATAGGTGATCTAGGTTGAAAACCATACATAAGCATGAAAGGACTAAAACCTATACTCATATGCTTAGTACTGTTATATGCAAATTCTAACATAGGAAGATAATCCTCCCATGAACTCTGTCTTTTGGATACATATGCTCGAAGCATCTGTATTGACAAGAGGTCCTTGAGAGGGATGTATACAATCACCTAAAATACTATACTGGGTGTTCCTATGCTGAAAAGAAAAAATATGACTAGACCAATCTATCTGGGCTTGAAGAGTCTTAAACCACTCAATCCCTAATAACAAGTCTACATTTTCTAGGTGCATAACATAGCATTCCAGAGTATCTTTGTAGTCCTGAATCCGGATTGGTAGCATCTCCACCTTTCGATCCTATACTTGCCTTCTTGCAGGTAGGCGTACCTCATAGGTATGATTGTTGGGTGTCATATCAAGACTCAATTTCTGCACAAGTTTGTAGTTAACAAAACTGTGTGAGCTGCCAGGGTCTAGAAGAATGTGAATTCTATGGCCATTCACTTCTCCATAAACTCGGAGAAGATCATGCAAGCCAAATACTTTAGAGTTGAACAGACAATCAGAACATGTACTAGGGCGAGAAAGTATAGTAACTGACGTACCTGTCAAAGACAACTTGTTAGCTGCCTTTGGCTTGGGTCCTGCTGTCATGACCCTGTGAAAATGGAACAGCACAAGTGTGGGCATGGTGGTTGCTGAGCAAAAATATTAAAAGATTCACATTTGGGGTGCCCGGACAGAGAGAATGATGTGTGGACATCCCCAGGTGTGAAGGGGGGGAACTAGAACATTAATTTTTTAATGTTTTATCTATGGGTTGCCCCTAGGCCTAAGTGGCCCCTAGGGAACTTTAATATTTATTAAAGTTGGGGCCCTAGGATAATTTTGGAGAGGGGTTAACTCCACTTTTGGAGTCTCATCTCTCTCTCTCTAGCTTTTTGGAAAAAACGTGCAAGTTCTCAAGCGTGGAGAGGAGGAGAAGGCTGGTCGACTGCTGCTGGGTTTTGAATGGAGAAGAATTAGGGTTTCATGTGGGAGACATACACAGAGAAGAAGGGAGAGAGAGAGAGAGACATATGGGGATAAGTCAACTCATAGTGTGAGTGTGTGACTCCTCTATCACACATGTATATTTGCACTAGTACACATAGTGCACTTAGTACATTAAAAGTACTAAGTGTACTATGTACTATAACTTATGGGCTTGTACACACTACAAGGGTGGGCATAATGCCTTTACCCCAACAACCTCCCACTTAAAGGCAAAGTGCCCTTAAATGAAGGAAAAGAAAAATCAGCATGTACATGATAATATACAAGGCCATATCAAGGCTGAAACTGGCCTCATCCAATGCCCATCAAGTGTCTGCAATGAGCAAACCGCTCTGGAGGCAAACTCTTTGTCAACAGATCAGCCGGGTTGTCATCCGTATGAATCTTAACAAGCTGAATTTGCTTGTTCTTTATCACCTCTCTGATGAAGTGATACTTCACATCCACATGCTTCGTCTTTGCATGAAAGACAGGGTTCTTTGCCAACTGGATGGCACTCTGACTGTCACAATGCAACAATGGAATATCCCCTGTATAACCCAAATCAACCACTTACCGAGATAGCCATAATGCCTCCTTGCAAGCCTCTGTGGCTGCAATATACTCGGCCTCCTCTATAGTAGATAAGGCAGTGCACTTCTGCATCCTGGATATCCATGACACAGCACCTCCTGTGAATGTAAACACATAACCGGTAGTAGACTTCCGGTTATCTGGATGACCGGCATAATCCGAATCCGTGTAACCATGCACTAATGCATCCTGTTTGCCAAAGCATATGCACATATCCTGTGTGCCCTTCAGGTATCTCATGACACCTTTCACTGCTTCCCAATGCTTCTTGCCAGGTTTGGCCATGTATCTAGAAACCACTCCCACTGCAAATGCAATGTCCGGCCTAGTAGCAACCATGGCATACATGAGACTGCCACAAGCTGAAGCATACGGAATCTTGGCCATATCAGCCCTGTCACTATCCGACTGTGGGCTGTCCATAGCACTGAGTTTCACATATGGAGGCAAAGGAGTACTAGTCTTCTTCCCCCTTTCCATATTGAACCTCTGCAAAACTTTGCCAATGTATTCCTTCTGAGACAAATACAACACATGCTGATTTCTGTCCCGAAGTATCCGCATACCCAAAATGTGATTTGCATCACCCAAATCCTTCATATCAAAGGTCTGATGCAGCCTCTTCTTCAAGGCATCCATCTCTTTACGAGATTTCCCGGCAATCAACATATCATCAACATACAAGATGAGGATCCATCCAAAGCTTTCTTGGTGTATAAGCAATGATCTATGTCACTTCTCCTGAAATCCTGGGATTTCATGAATGTATCAAATTTATGATACCATTCCCTTGGTGCCTGTTTGAGCCCATAAAGACTCTTTTTCAGCTTGCATACAAGCTTCTCCTTTCCATTCACTGCATAACCCTCTGGCTGTTGCATATATATCTCTGCATAAACAAAACAGCAAGCTTCTTGAACACATACCTTTCTTCGACCTCATCTTCTCTACCTATACTGACTTGCTCGTTCACGAGGCATGCTGTGATACCACTGTCAAAACCCCACCGGATCTCCTCGTGGAACGCTCCTGGTACGAGACTCGAAACCTGCAAACAAACAAACAACAAGAAGGGGGTGCACGCCTGACTCACCTCCCAACCATGACAGCCGTGGGCAAGCCCACAGTCTTGGCTGTCCCCACCGAGCCACGAGCTGAGCTAACTAGGTTGACGTATCGACCAATCTCCTCCTCGCGACGTCCCATACCGCCACGAAGCTACCCTCGCGGGCCTCGAGATTGGTGCCGGCCTCGGCTGCGTAAAGCAAGTGCACATCTGCACTAGATCCAGGCTCCAAACCATAGAGCTCTCACAAATCTCGCGAGACTCTATATAACTAATGACTAACCTTGGCCACCCTTTTATAGGCTCTTGGCCGGTCATCGGGCGTCCACACTTGGGCGCCCGCCCGTTAGTCTATCCCTAACTCAGCTCGCCAATCAGCCTGCCTAGCTCCAAGCTTCCCCAAACCTCGAAGCTGTCTTGCGTGCGTGTAGCACACGGTAGATACACACTGTGCACATGACACCTCTTATGGCAGATTGAGGTCCCTTAAGGCTTAGGCATCTTACTCACACTCTGAAGTCTATTATGACAGACTGAGGCCCCTTATGCCATTCAGGGCAATCCTTTACTGACCCATTCTGGCCCGTACCCTTGCAACTTGACTAGATGTTACTGTAAGGCAATTGTAAGCACTGCTATATTGGTATACTTTCATGTAACATGTGTTGCCTTTTTTTGAAAAGGCATTTGATCTTCTTTTTATTTTTTTTGTGGCTTGCAGACAACCTATAAGATAAGCTTTGGACAGATCTATCTTAGCAAGCCAATGATGACAGAATCTGATGGAGAAACAGCTACCTTGTTTCCAAAAGCAGCAAGGCTTAGAAACTTAACATACTCTGCCCCGCTGTATGTAGATGTCGCAAAGCATGTCATTAAGAAAGGAGAGGATGGAGAAGAGGAGATAGAAAGTGAAGACTTGCCCAAGGTTTTTATTGGCAAGGTGAGCACCATCAAGATCTGTGGTTATAATATATAGATGAATTATCAAGTTGGGTTAGTTGTTATATCACTTGTATTTACGAGATTCCTATTGAAGATGGTTTTGTAATAGGGAGTGTAGAGGTGACCAATTGGCTTGTAAGTTTAAATCCCCTTTTGGGCTTTTGCCTTCAGAGTCTAGACACAAATTAATGCCTCCTCCTCAAATGGGCCACCTCACGTACTGGCCATTGACTTCCACCCTCCTTAGATGAAGCTTTCAAATACAGGTGATTCGATAATATCCAACTGTTTAATTGTTTTGCCTTAACTGCTACAGGTCCCTATAATGCTACGGTCAAGCTACTGCACATTGTTTGGTAACAATGAGAAAGATCTCACGGAGCTCGGGGAGTGTCCGTATGACCAAGGAGGTTATTTCATAATAAATGGAAGTGAGAAAGTCTTGATTGCTCAGGAAAAGATGAGTACAAATCATGTATATGTTTTTAAAAAGCGACAACCAAACAAGTATGCATATGTTGCTGAAGTCCGATCGATGGCAGAAAATCAAAATAGACCTGCCAGCAGCATGTTTGTACGCATGCTGTCTAGAGCTGGTGCAAAAGGGGTGGGTATTTCTTTCAGCAATGTAAAGATGATTTTTTTTTGAGAACCTTACATGCTTAGAACCATACTGTGTGTGTGTGTGTGTTTTTTTTTGGGGGTGGGTGGGGGTGGGTGTGGGTGTGTAGGGGGGCTGTTTTTACTGAAATGATGCTCTTGATGGTGTTGATTTTCTGGCAGGGCACTTCTGGTCAATATATTCGTGCAACACTGCCTTATATTCGAACAGAGATACCAATAATTGTGGTGTTCCGTGCTTTGGGTTTTGTAGCTGACAAAGATATATTAGAACATATCTGTTATGATTTCAGTTACACTGCCATGATGGAGCTTCTCAGGCCATCACTTGAAGAGGCCTTTGTCATACAAAACCAGCAGGTATAACCTTGAATGCATTTGTGGAAAATGTTACTAGGGTAAGTCTCTAAGAGAATGAAGTTCAAATTTTGTTTGACATTTATAATGGAATGTACAGGTAGCCCTTGATTACATTGGAAAGCGTGGCTCAACAGTAGGTGTTGCAAGGGAAAAGCGTATAAAGTAACTGAATTCTCTCTTAAGATCTGCTGAGCCCTGTTAAATAAGTTTTTTTCATATTTGGATGACCACCTAACAAACTTGAAACACAGCTAATCATAGATTTAGGGGAGGTAGACATATGCTTGATACATTGCTACGGTTTGTCTTTGGATGCAATATGGAGTGTAGCTTTGGATGCAATATGGAGTGTAGCTATTTCAAATGTTTCTAATGCGTTTATGTCTTGGTGTCTTAATGATACACAGATATGCAAAAGAAATTTTGCAGAAAGAGATGCTTCCTCACGTTGGTGTTGGCGAGTTCTGTGAGACCAAGAAAGCTTACTTTTTTGGGTAGGCCAAGCTTGCATGCTTTGGCTTTCCTTTGAAAGTTGCACCACTTCTGCACTCTACTGTGCTTAATCTGAGTGCACATCCTTTGGTAAAGGGGTTATCCAGAGTCGTTAATTTACTTCTGTATATGTGATGCAGGTATATCATTCATCGGCTTTTACTCTGTGCATTGGGGCGGCGAGCTGAAGATGATCGTGATCACTATGGGAATAAAAGGCTGGATCTTGCGGGTCCCCTGCTTGGAGGACTTTTCCGCATGGTGCTTTTCTCGAACCAAATAACCTCAGGCCTGTTCGGTGGTTGTTTGAGATGATAATTTGTTGGACACAAATTATGGATAGTCGTCTCAGTCCTGTACTATGTGAAGTATTTCTGGGTAGGCAGAAGTCTGTTTTGAACAGTCAAGGAAGAGTCCTGATTTCAATTAATGTTTTTTTGTGGGCAATGGTATTTTCCCTACTGTTTGGGTTGTTTGGATCATTTTTCTTATAAGATTCATGAGTTTATCCTCTACATTATGTCTTTCTCACTGCAGCTATTTCGGAAGCTGACAAAAGATGTTCGGGGATACTTGCAGAAGGTCTTGAATTACCTTTCTTTTGTTGATTGCAAGTTGCCTAGCGATGCTATTCATTATGCATTTGCATATGTGATGATGAACTTGGATATGGCCACAATGTTCATGCCGTGCAGTGCGTGGACAATGGGAAGGAAATCAACCTGGCCTATGCTGTGAAAGCGAAGACAATCACTAGTGGTTTGAAGTATTCATTAGCCACTGGTAACTGGGGTCAAGCCAACACAGCTGGTGTACGTGCAGGTGTCTCTCAGGTAAAGGTCTTCTCTGACGATTCTCATCATTTGTCTAGGATTATGCTGTTTAATATGTTTGAAGTTAACGCCGTAATCTTTTGATGGATTGTGCAGGTGTTGAACCGTCTTACGTATGCATCTACTTTGTCACATTTGCGGAGGCTCAATTCTCCTATTGGCCGGGAAGGTATGCTTGTTGCGAGCTGTCTAACAGAGAGGGCTAAGACTGGATTTTCCTGTTTCATTTGATTTATCCTTCTATTTATAAAATTATGCTGATTGACCAGGAAAACTGGCAAAACCCCGCCAATTACACAACTCACACTGGGGGATGATGTGTCCTGCTGAAACGCCAGAAGGACAGGTACAGCAAAAACCCTTTGGGACTCTACTTTGTACTTTGTAGTGTTATGCTTATGCTGACGAATGATGGCCATGTTGCTGGTATCGTTTTTTCTGTAGGCCTGTGGTCTTGTGAAGAATTTGGCCCTTATGTCATACATCACTGTTGGCTCAGCAGCGAATCCAATACTGGAGTTTTTGGAAGAATGGAGTACAGAGAATTTTGAAGTAAGCTAACCTCTATCTGGATATTAGATGTGAAGTGGGGCTTGGCTAGGGTCAGGGTTAAGAAAAGGGTTAGGGCAAGGGCTAAGGTTGGTTTCATTTTCTTACAATACTGAAACCCTGGCAGGAAATCTCTCCTGCTGTCATCCCCAACGCAACCAAAATTTTTGTAAATGGATGCTGGGTGGGTATCCATCGTGATCCTGAGCTCCTCGTGCGAACCTTACGGCAGCTAAGGCGGCAGGTGAAGTTTTATGTTATCTTGGCCTACACTTGGCTGGCTAGACTTTGTTTTTTCACATAACTAATCTAAACTTGTCCTCTTTGCTGATTCGGAAAGCTGGCAAGATTGAGCTTCTGATTTGCAGGATATTTTTTAAAGAGTGAGTGCTACAATATTAATAACTTTTTGTTGCTGGCGTGTGTCAACAGGTGGATGTGAATACAGAAGTTGGGGTGGTTAGAGACATTCATCTGAAGGAGTTGCGGCTGTATACTGACTATGGGCGTTGCAGCCGGCCACTGTTCATAGTGGAGAAGCAGCGTCTGCTAATCAAGAAGTCTGACATTCGAGCCTTGCAGCAGAAGGTCTACTTTTATGAAAACCTGTACCATTATGTGCAGCTTGTTCTCAGAGGAAAAGAGGGTGCATTATCATGCGTACGTTTATGGCATGCCTGATAGTCAATGGGGTGGGGCTTGCAGGAAACAGCTGAAATTGGGTGGTATGATTTGGTGACCAAAGGTTTCATAGAATATGTCGATACGGAGGAGGAGGAGACAACCATGATATCGATGACTATTCAGGTATACTGCTTTAAAACGTGTTCTGTTTTTCACGGTTCTCAAGTAATGAGATGCCTTTAAAGTCTGCTTTTGACTTTTATATGCTTTCAGGATCTTGTGAATGCTAGGCTTCATCCTGAAGAAGCCTACTCTGATACATACACGCATTGTGAGATCCATCCTTCCATGATTCTGGGGGTTTGTGCATCTATTATCCCCTTCCCTGACCACAATCAGGTATAAGCTTCTACTTGCATTTGCACAGTTCTGTTATATACTCAGCTGAAGATTTGTCTTGAAATACATGTACCGTGCTCATGCTGTGACGTTTTTTGATCATAGTCTCCTCGTAACACATACCAATCGGCTATGGGTAAGCAAGCCATGGGGATATATGTCACCAACTATCAACTTCGAATGGTAATGATGAGGGTCTTTCCCCTCTTTCCTAACCCTACTGCTCTTGAAAAGAGATGGATAATGGTGGTTGACCTCTGGCTGTTGATCGGGCTTTTTGTTGTACCAGGATACTCTGGCCTACGTTCTTTACTATCCTCAGAAACCTCTGGTGACAACCCGTGCCATGGAACATCTACATTTCAGGCAGCTTCCTGCTGGGATTGTAAGTCTAGTCATGTGTCTCTTCAATGCTCTGTTTTACTATGCTGCAAGTGATGGGAGGGACTGACTGGAGGTGTTTTTGTAGAATGCGGTTGTTGCAATCGCCTGCTACTCTGGCTATAATCAGGAGGATTCAGTCATTATGAATCAATCCTCTGTCGATCGAGGCTTTTTTCGGTCAATTTTCTATCGGTCTTACAGGTAAATTGTCCACACCGGGTGCATTTGTAAGGTTCAATACTATAGTGGAGGCTTCTGTCTTCATAATACAGGGATGTGAGCCTTCATCTATTTTGCAACAGAGATGAAGAGAAGAAACAAGGGACCTTGGTAAAGGAAGAATTCGAACGCCCCAACAGAGAGAACACTTCAGTGAGTCATTTTTTTTGCTGAATGGAGTAATTTAACTAAGTTGGTCCCTTATAATTGACCAGTTTCTGAAGGACCCTCTTCTGTGCAGGGCATGCGGCATGGATCTTATGATAAATTGGATGATGATGGTTTAGCTCCTCCGGGTACCAGGGTGTCAGGAGAAGATGTTATCATTGGAAAGACAACACCCATTCCGCAGGATGATACTGGCACTCAAGCGCAGCGTTACTCGAAGCGGGATCAAAGCACATGTTTGCGCCACAGTGAAAGTGGTATGGTGGATCAGGTAAATGAGAAAACAGTTTGTAACTTCTTCCCTGCAGTCTCTTCTTTGTGTACGATCTTGGTTGGTGCTCTGATGGACTGGTGGGTGATGAATTTGGCAGGTGCTGCTGACAACAAATGCAGATGGCTTACGATTTGTGAAGATAAGGGTGAGGTCTATCCGGATACCCCAGATTGGGGACAAGTTCAGCAGTCGCCATGGACAGAAGGGAACAGTGGGGATGACCTATACGCAAGAAGATATGCCCTGGACACAGGAGGGAATAACACCTGATATTATAGTAAATCCTCATGCCATTCCGTCTCGAATGACGATCGGTCAACTTATCGAATGTATTATGGGAAAAGTTGCAGCACATATGGGCAAAGAAGGAGATGCAACACCTTTCACAGATGTCACGGTAGGTATTTTCTCTTGCCAGTTTCTTTGTTTCTTGCATGATTGGTGCAATGCTGCAGGTTTGGGTGTGTGTTTGGGGGGGGGGGGTGAGGGGGGTTTGCTGTCTATGTGAACGTGTGCACATAGTAAAGAGAAAATACATGATAGACCCATGCACTGATTGTTGTGTTTTCAGGTCGATAATATCAGCAAAGCTTTGCACAAGTGCGGGTATCAGATGAGGGGTTTTGAGACGATGTACAATGGGCACACCGGTCGGCGGCTCAACGCCATGATATTCCTTGGACCTACATACTATCAGCGGCTGAAACACATGGTGGATGACAAAATACATTCACGAGGTCGTGGGCCTGTCCAGATACTTACACGACAACCCGCTGAGGGGCGATCTCGAGATGGAGGATTGAGGTTTGGAGAAATGGAGCGGGACTGCATGATAGCACATGGAGCAGCTCACTTCTTGAAAGAGAGGCTGTTTGATCAAAGTGATGCGTATAGGGTCCATGTATGTGAGCATTGTGGTTTGATGGCAATTGCAAATCTAAAGAAGAGCACGTTTGAATGCCGGGGTTGCAAGAACAAAACTGAGATTGTGCAGGTGAGCAATGCCTGGCTTATTTTTGTGTGCGCACCGCATGCTTTAGGGATTGGCTAACCACATTGCTTTATTGACATGGCTTATTATGGCTTCTCTTTACAGGTGCACATTCCTTATGCTTGCAAGCTTTTGTTTCAAGAGCTGATCTCAATGGCCATAGCTCCTAGAATGTTTGTTAGGGATGTGAAGCATGCAAAAGAATCAATGAAGAAGGGAGGCTGATGGTGATGAGAGAATTGCAAGGTTGAAAATTGAGGACGACGACTACACAGTATACTCTGTTCAGAAGCATGTTCGATAGATGCCTGTACTGGCATGTATCCAAGGACACCCTGTGGAGATAGATCGCATTTGAAAGGTTCTGTCACCATGTGTTCATATGCGTTCGGTTAATGGTGTGCTAATGGGGACATTTGGAGCACAACGGAATCTCCTTAGCCTGCATTTCAGCTCTTATTTCAGCCTTTTACCAAGAAGCCTAACAGAGCTTTATATTCTTTTAAAGATCCAGAACAAGCTCAAAGGTTATTCACTTACTGCATAATGACAAAGTCTAATGCTGAGGTGTAGTTGAATTGTGGCAAGGACAGTTTTCCAAACAATACTCTTTTGGGTCCCAAGTACAGAATCAGTTGTGTTGAGTGGGTCTGTGTTTATCTTCATTTCGAGCATCAGCACTGGTGTTTTTCTGGTATCATGACATGCAGCTGCATTATCATCATGTCATGAAGTTCTCTGTATCACACTCCTTGCATTGAGGGATTTACAGCACCATGCATGCAGGCCCATCCCTCTGGTTATGCATTGATCTCTTGCTTAGCAATATGGGACACATTGTCGGTGTGTGTCTTGGCTACACTGATTCATATCCACATCTGAAAGCTTTGTTGCACAAGTAAGATAATCCCTCGAATTTATCAATTAGTAAACTGCCCCCTCATCCAATATAATATAAGATGGCTTATCTTTGATTGCCGATTGCTCAACATGTATGTTATAGTAGTGAAGGCAAGCTCACAATTGGCAAGCTACTTTTAGGTAAAAGGGATGAGAAAAAGGGGAGAAGGAAAAAAGAAGGGTCAGACTCAATATGGTTTGTTTCTTTCAAATTGCATTGTAAAAAAGCTTATTTTCTGATGTAATTTCCTCAAAATTGACTATAGTTTGCTAATGTCAGGCATAATTAGTTTGCTAATATCAAGCGAAAAAAAGATGTCCTAGAAGAAAAAGGGCCTTTCCAAATAGCATGAACAAATACAACAGTAAACTCACATGCATACTCATAAGCTTAAGGTGCATTGCATTATATAAAATGAAGCACATAAATGAATCGATGGTCGATCTACCTTGAAGGAAGTTTTGTATTCAACCTTACAGTACTTAGACTTTGTACTAGTGGTAAGGGTGTTTCCCGAGGAGAAATTCCTTGTGGGTGCATCAACTCAAAAAATGAAGCATATGATATCAACCCATTGTATGCCTCATCATATACTTTTATTATAAACCATCTCCAAGCAACCAAGTTGGGATTAAAAATTCTTGCAGTACACAAACGATATACCATTAAGAAGACTTGTAATCTTTTAACACAACTTGTATGAGCACTCGCAATTAAGTTGGGACTGAGAATTTTTGCAATATACAGACCTTTTACCATTAAGAAGACTTTCAATCTTGCAACACAATCTATGAATCTTGCATGAGCACTCCAACTAAGATGGGATTGAAAATTCTTGCAATACACAGACCATATGCCATTAAGAACATGTGCAATCTTGTAACACAATCTATCCATCTTGTATGACCCTAAAGGCTTGTAATCTGAATCCTGATGCCTAGGGCAATGATCTTTAGATCAAGGCACACAATCTATACATCTTGTATGACCCTAAAGGCTTGTAATCTGATGCCTAGGGAAATGATCTTTAGATCAAGGCCAAGAGATGAAGCAAAATGCTTTGAGGACAAGTGGTCCCAAGGATAGCAATACACATGACAACATGAGGAAGCACATAGTCACTTGCAAGTTTGCTATTCTCCTTATGCCATGATAATGTGTTATTCTTTTTGCATGTTTGCTATTCTTGGGTCGTTCAAGTTAAGGGGCTTGACATTTGGTTTCATAGACAAAGCAATGTTCCATGGGACTATCATGTTGATGTGTTATTATTTTTGCATGTTTGCTAGCTCCTGGCAACACCCATGACGTGTAGGAAAGAGCATTCATTGAATTTGCATACGGTGCACTTTATTTCAAAATGATGCGTTTTGTGGGTGCTGGAGTTCAGAAAAGTGTTGGAGTTCATAAAAGTGTGTTGCCAGACGACGGGACCCTGTTCGTCGAAAGGGTTCCTCACACACAAGGAGCTTTTGATGATTCTCTATATACTAGATAATTTCCTAGGTAGAACCGAACACATCTAGGAAATGTGCAAACTAGAGAAAATGGAACACTTACTAGTAGATAGCTTAGATTCAACATAGGTAATTTTCCCTACATAGGAAATCTGCTCAATATAGGCAATTTTTCTTATATAGTGAAAATTTCATAATTTTCTCTATATAGAAAATGTGCCCAATATAGATAAATTTTTTTACATAGTGAAAATTTTATACATTTCCTAATTATAAACTATCTAGTAAGTGTTCCATTTTCTCTAGATTGCACTTTCCTTACATATGTCTATTTACCTCTAGCAAATTATCTACTGAATACACTTTTTTTATTTACATATAGAAAATAATCAAATACTCACCTAATATAGGTATTTTTGTCTATGTACATTGAATCTAACTTTTCTATTTTCTATAAGATAATGCACAATCTCAATAATCATAACTTCATTCCCTTAGTGTCTTTGGAGTAGTTTCTAAAACTATTATTTGTCTTTTTAAAACCCAAATATGTTCTCTTGAGAGAGAAGTACATATCCTGAATGGTATGTAAACCCATGTATTTCAAAAGAATCGTCTCCATGTTCTCCTCCGAGATATCATGCACCTAGGTCCATAATACCAAATATTAAGTCTCAAAGAAGTATAATAAGTTATGCAAAGCAAAACTAATAACTCAATTAATTATGCATTCCTTTAATGCTATATCACTTGTTTTATAGATCTCACTTGGAATGATAGCGATCCCTATGCTTACTCGATGTAGATGCAATTACAAATGTAGACACTCACGTCTTGGTTACCAAGATGTTAATAGAAGGACATTCTATGCTGCACATTATCGCTAAGACTTGTCTGGAAACAGGCACCCAAGAGCTAGTCTAGATGTGAATGAGTATAATTTTATGGATGACAATAATTATGTGCATGATGAAAATATTGAAGCATCTCATGGACGGAGGCAATTGTGGTGTACATGTAAAACATATTACCATGGTGGTCGAATGGTGGCTCCATCCACGTATGCAAGGCACAAGGAAGTCAAGATTTGATGTGACTGCCTCTAACCTTGGTTTGCATGCTTGCCAATTTGTCCTATCCGAACATAGGGAAGTAGATCATTCTAATCAAGAGGAGGATGTCATGGATGATATAGATGTGTTTATATAGACACATGGAGATCATTCTCGTCAAGAGGAGGATGTCATGGATGATATGGAGCTATCTTTGGCTGATAAAATTATACAAAGAGTGATTGAATTGCAAGCAGTTTGGGATGAACATCAGGCTTCGATGGAGTTTCAAGATAGAATGTTGAGAATTCTCTTTGGAGATATGGGTGGTTCTAGGACTAGGATTAGAGGATATCAAGATCAAATGAATAGACCTAGCTTAAGTAAACTACTAGTTCAATTACCTAAAACATGGGATGGTAATCTAGATGGAATAAATGTTCCAACATGTTGGAACCAACTTGAAACCATGTTCACTTGACTTGGTATGGTTAAGTCGATGCGATATAGAATATGCCAAGGATTGGAGAATTCCACACATGCTCCTGAACCCTACCAACTAAGCAAAGAAGACAACTATGTTGGTGATACTCTTCGATGCCAATGCAATAACATTGAGAGAGGAAGTAAAAAATTGAAACGTGATTGTTCAATATGTGGTGAGAAGTGCTCAAAGTGTGCCATGCCACGAAAAGACATGTTATGTTCTGACTCAACAATTGAAGATTCTTACAAAAAGTAGATCGCTATGTCACGAATTCTTAGAAATGTGGTGAAATAAGGAGAGATGCTTGGTGCCTAATAATGATAATGGTTCACTTAGAATTGATGATTTTTGGGTACGAAGTGTAAAACTGTTAAAGACTTTTGGGATCCACATGCATATTTTGAGTTACCCTTGATATGTGAGAATGGCCATTGTAAACAATCTTATAGAGCATGGCCTTATTCTCAAAAATCAAAAGCATTACTAAAAGGTTGGAATGAAGATGAGAAAATGTACAAGTTCGTATGTAAGGCTTGTCGAGCTCTAATACAAGGTTTTAAAAGGCTTTGCAAGGTTTTAAAAGGCTTTGCAAGGGAGATCCACGTAATTTTGCCTTGTTGTTGCATTGGGATGGCTTCCAAGCATAAAAAATGACTCAAAAGAATTGTGTTATTGAAATTAAGGTTCTGAATTGTGGAAAGAGATCTATGATTGGAGTCATACCTATGTTGTTTATTCCATTCAGTTGTTGTAAGAAAATCATTGGAAGCTCTAGTAATCTTTTCCATGTTTTTTTAAAACCTTTGATGGAAGAGTTAGAAAGTCTCTTTATACATAAGATTGATGTCAACTTTAATTATCCTTTGTCATCAATTTTTGGGCACGATAACTCTTTCTCTCAAAGCTTGATGATTACATGAGATCACCCCGCTCAGTGTACGATTGGATCACTCAAAGAAGGTGGACAATCCTTTTCTCATAGAGATAAAGCAATAGGCACTTTGGAAAGTGAAGGCTCATGGCGATACTTATATGATCAAAATCCTTTTGTTGTAGAGATAAAACAATAGTCACTCTGGAAAGTGAAGTTTCATAGCGATACTTATATGATCAAAATAAGTATCAATTTAGATATGCTCCTTTGAAAAGATCTATTAAAGAGTTGCATAAAGATCTAACTACTTCAGAGAGAGCAAGCATCCAATCTCATCGTGAAGAAATACTTAAGGAAGCATGTTTATCGGGTACATCAAGTTTATGGAGATTATATGATCTCTATGGCTTTGATTTATCTTTGGATCTAGTATATGATTGGATGCATATACTAGCATTGAATATGTTTTCTAAGTATATTAGTTCTCTTATGAGAGATTTGGATAATAATGTGAAGAAAGAAATTGATGACGTAACAAGGAAAATGACAAATTCCACTCCTTGTTCGATTCGATATGGTATGTGGCCAAGGCTTCCTACTAGTAAGTATTATGAAAGTTATAAGGCAAAAGAAAATCAAAATTTCATTCAATGGTGTCTACCTTATATATTGATTAAAGCAAAAGACGTTCCCAAGAAATTCTTGGTTTGGGCCTCTTGGTTGTAGATATTGCTCATGCAATCTACAACTACACTAGTGATAATGGTTGGTCACTTGACGAAATTGAGGATATAAAGGTATTATTAGATTCTTGGAGAGTAAGATCAGAGGAGCTCATTGGGTCAAAACTCAGTTGGATCATGTTGCATGTAACGGGGAGTTTTTAGATGATATTTTGCATCATGGTAGTCATGATGTGTTTTGTTGTTATGCATATGAGCGTAAGGTCTCAGTATGTGTTAAAATTAAAACTAATAATAGAGATAATGGGATTTCAAATGTTAACTACCATCGACGAAGGTTGTTTACCTTCGGGCATATACAAAAGGATGTAGTGGACTTTTGCCTCATCAAAGAATGTATAGAGAGTTCATCATGCTCTCATAGCTCTAGATAGGTATGTGGTGGATAAATATGGGCATGCACTGTGTCTCTTGCATGTGTCAGGCCAAAGAATTATGGAGCTTATCTAACATGTATGCAAAAGACTATCCATGCTAAAGAGTCATTAATTAAAAAAGTATTATCATAGCAGGAAAGAAGCAGACATCTAGAGATGTAACAAATGAGGAAAGAAGATATGTAGAACAATATCTTGACTTTGATGTTCAAAAAGCAACGATGTATAACAAAGTATAATTTAAGGGAGAGGTCTATAAGATTGGAGATAAGGGTGTGGTAAAATGTGATGAAGATGCAATAGTAGTCTCTGATGTCGGACAATGGAAGGCATGTATCAAATATATTTTTTCTATGCAGTATAATGGCGAGTTGAGACTATTTTTTGGAGCTAATTACTATAGGCAACACATTATAGTTGAAAGTAATGCTTAGATGTTGATAGCACTATTGGCATGAGTGTTTTACAAAATGTATACTTACCCTACACATGGGATTGCATAAGGCCAATTAGTTCATTATTGCACAAGTTTATCATAGAAATAATGTCATTGCATATGAAACTAAAGATTTAAGATCGAGAAGGAACTTAATTAAGCCAATTTGTGTAGGATGATGCATTCCACCTTGGCTAGAATGATATTATTCAAGTGAAGTCTCATCTTAATGCATTATGTCCTTAATGCATTATGTCCTTAATGCATTATGTTCTTCAAATGATTTATGATAAGTGATAATTAGGGTTGTGAATTACACAACAAAGCAAGTGAAAGTTGCATGGTTGGACATGTTTCATATAAAAGAGAAAAGATGGAAGGTAATGTTGAAAGATAATGATTGGAAAGATTGGTGGTTATGTGTCTCGATAAATGATAAATGGAAAGTTTCAAAAAGAAGAAAAATGATGAGGGAGAAGTAAAGGTCATACCAATCATGTGGCAATCATGATATTAAGAAAATACATGCATTTTATACATTTATGTTTAGTGTCAATGTGTCAATGGGAGTAAATAATAGCTTTGATAATAGAAAATTAAACCTTTGAGTAATGCATGATGTCACTTCATTGAAGGACCCTTCTCGTTTTCGTTCATCCTTTTAACACTCCATGATCATTGAGAGATAAGTGTGGGGCCCCTTGTTCCCTAATAAGAGTTTTTTAACATCATGATCTCATCTTTCCCTTCACTTTCCCATTAGGTTCCTTGGTACCCTTAGGGTCCCTACCACTCTCTTTGTTTTCTTTATAACCCTTGTTATCCTCTTTTCAAACTAGACACCCTTGAAATAATGATTCCTAACAACCAAACAAGCACCAGAAAGAGATCCAAGCCTAAGATTGAGCCCAAATGTTTCATAGAATCCTAATTGAATTTCTACTTTGTCCAAAATTGGACAACAATGCCCAAGCTACACACAAAAATTTGAAACTCTTCCTCAGGAAGGATTGGAAGAAATAAACATGGAGTGAATCAAACCATTAGCTAGATCACTAAGAGAGGGCCAAAGCCATAGAGAAATATTCACAAATTCCATCCATATCTGGCAACCATGCCCTAAGTCTTCATTTACATCAAATAAGGGAAATCCCAAGGAATCATAAGAACAAAGTTTTTAGGAAAAACAATGGTGCTTTGCCAAAAGATAAGAAACCATCAAAGACTATGATAGCAAGATAGTAAAGAAGAAACCTAGTCATTTATAGTGACCTTAGCTTTTATCATCTCAAGATTTTATAAGCACTATGACCAATGTAAGTTCTACAAGCCCTTCTCAATCCTTATGTAATCCTATGTGCTCGTAGGAGGTCTTATGGGTCTTATGATCTCATTCGATCTCTAACAAGATTTTTTGAAATTATATGAGCTCTTACATGAGCTATATGAGCTCTTATATAAATTATGAGATCTTACATCAATTATGGGATCTTCAGAAAGATCATGAGCTCATGTATGGTCTTTTGAGATCTTAAGAGCTTCTACCATACACTATGTGGTCATAAAAACTGATCTTAGATATTATAAGATGATCACATTAATCTAAGAAAGTTTGCGAGATCATATATGGTCTTATGAGATCTTAACATCTTTTACCACACACTACATGGTCATAAAATCTGATCTTAGACATTATAAGATGATCACATTAATAATTTGTATACATGCAAGCAAAATCATGTTTATGACTACCACCACAATATGGAAAGGAAGAAGCATAGTGGAAAATGTACATTAAGTTTAAAGAGCTCTTATGAGCATAAAGCAACTCTTGTGTCCACTTTTAGTTCTCTAAATGATTCCTAGCCATGCAAGAAAAATCATGTTTATGACTACCACATTAATATGGAAAGAAAGAAGCACACTGGAAAATGTATATTGAGTTTAAAGAACTCTTATGAGCATAAAGCAACTCTTGTGTCCACTTTACTTCTCTAAATGATTCCTAGTCACATAAACTTTCACATAAGAAACCATATAAAAAAGAACTCTTATGAGCATAAAGCAACTCTTGTGTCCACTTTTACTTCTCTAAATGATTCCTAGTCACATAAACTTTCACATAAGAAACCATATAAAAAATAAATATGCTACCCATTTATCACCTCAAAAAATAAATACACTACCCATTTACTATCCATTTATTATCTCATATGATAAACAAAGAACTTTCATCTGATCCAATAAGCTCATAAGACCTTCCAAGATTACATTCACATATGTGAGAGCACACACAAGCGCACATTGTCAAAATCTTCTTCCCATCATCTCATGTATGTGAGATTACCTTGACACATGGTCCTATTACTAGAGCCAAGAACTCCATGTATGCTAATAAGTTGATTGCACAAAGAGTGATGTAGAAACACTAAGTCACACGACACACATATCATATGAAGATACCATTTGTAATCAAAGATACTCCATTGGATCACTTTACCAAAGAGATTTGTGATGTCTATGATAATTGCAACCCATCGCAATGTTTTGCTTGCAGATCGAAGGCCTAACCTCACTAAAGCTAACACTAAACTAATCAAAATCAAGACAATGCTCATAATAAACCAGAATTAACAAGCATGTCATGATTTTTATTGGAGAATGCAATTACCTTTTTGAAATGGTGTATGATTTTTGATTTGAAAAAGAGTGCAATATCACATTTTGTAAATGCCTTTGTAAAATGCCTCTTCTTAATCATAATATGCACATATTTTGGAGACTTTGATTGAGCGCGTTAAAAAAATAAATAGTGGCTTATGTGTACACATAAAATAGCCATAATAATGACCATATATAGTGGGGATCCTCCATTTATACTTTCTTCTCTTCAAAAATAACATCCATAGTGGAAATCCTCTTTCTTTTTTCTCTTCAACAAGCACCATTTACGTGTTGTAGCGTGCATTATTAAAAAAGGACGTGATCAAGAGGCAACAATTTATCATAAGCATTTACTTTTCTAATTGTGAAGTAAAGATAGTCTTCTACATACCTTCTTTCCTCACTTGATATTTCTCTACATGTCTACTTGTTTCTTGATATTATAATACCTGTTGTAATTAATTACTCTTTGAAAATATAGTTGAAAGTCATGGTCTTTTATATGAATGAATCTTTGAAAATATAGTTGAAACTTCCCTTAAACAATGTTAAATTAAGTACTATTAGGATCCTTTTATATATCATAAGATTACACAAAATCTTCTAAGAGTTCATATAATCCACCTGTGCTAATCATGTGATCTCTTAGTAGCCCATTGCAACTCACAAGGTCTTGTAAGCTCTTAGAGAAACTCATTCTTAAAAGACCTTGAAAAATCTCATACAAGCTTATAAAAGAACTTATTAAGCTCATAAGATAACATTGAATCCCTAAAAAAATGAGCAAGTGCCAGTAATATGCAAGAACAAATTGGATTCTTATTAATCTTAACATGCAACTCAAGGTTTTTAAATCTTGTGCTTACTCGATTTGCTAAAATCGACTCTCAAGCCTTGCATACAATTTTAGAGGAAGGGATGCTATAGAGTTTATGAATTCAAAGGAATTTTTTTGCATACAACATAAACCCTTTAAAACAATCTACATACATCTTTAAACTAATCTTTAAAAGCTATGTAGGTTTGGCATGTAGTAGAATGAAAAAAAAGTCATGCTGGCATCTTAAATTTTTTACATGCATAGTTAAATGAGCAAATTCCTTGCTTTCATGTGTGCGACTTGATTTTCTCAGCTATGGTGAGATAAACAAAAAAATTATTGTTAGTATGTATGGTAAAAACCTGGGATCCTATGTAGTTGTCTTACTTTTCTCTCTTTTTTCCTAGACATGTTTTCATTCAACCAGCTTGCCTATATGGCAAATTTGGAACATCAACACCTTTTCATGTAGCTTCACAAGATCCCTTTCACAGTCCATCAGTTGGTGAAGGAAACTTATGTCTCCTTTATCTCTCCATTTGTTATATATAAAGAAATCCATTGCTCTCATCTTAAATGTAGTATATCATTACCATACAAAGGATTATATTACTATGCATAGTTTTATCATGTGTTTCTGAGTCTATATGGTGTAGATTAATACGCATGAGACTACTTGGTGTAGATTGAATCTATTTGGTGTAGGTTTAATAGAGGGATCCTCCTCTATGTTAGAGTATCATTTCTCTTGCACAACAAAAGCTCAGGCATGAAGGAGCCAGACATTTAATCTGGTCTAGTGATTCAGCGGCGCCACAAACAAGGATCTAAGCTTTCCTCCTTGTAGACTGAGCGTTAGAGTGAAAGACGATGAACACTAATAGGAGGCACCATCATGACGCTCGTCTTGTAGGCATACTTAGAGGCTTATGCTCTGTATGATCTTGAGACAGGATATTACCAAGGTATGAGTGACTTTCTCTTTCCCTTTGTGGATATCCTTGTTGATAAAGATCATGAGGCCTTTTTGGTGCTTTTACTGATTCATAAATACAGCTCGATAAGCCATTTTTATTGTTTGAGCTTTCGATTGGAAAATTCATATATTTAATCATTTTAACTAATACGCTTATTTCAAAGTAAATATTATGTGTGTGTGACATTGGAGTTCACTTTATAATCTTTAATTAATTTTGAATACTATTTTTAAGTGTGAATAATTTAAGCTTGCTCATAATCATTGTATTATTTTTATAATTATTTTTATAATGATTATAAATATAATTATAAGCATTTTTAAAAGATAAACTATATACAAGAAAAGTATAAACTAAGAGGAGTATAGGTAGCTTAGATCTCCATATAGGTAATTTTCACTAGACGAAGACAATTTCCTAAGTTACAAATGAACATAGCTAGTAAAAGTGCAAACTAGAGAAAATAGAACACTTACTAGATAGCCTAACTAGGAAATCTTCTTGATAAAGGAAAAAATTCCTTTATCAAGAAGATTTCCTAGTTATTTTTCCTTGATAAAGGAAAAAATTCGAAAAAATTCCTTTATCAAGAAGATTTCCTAGTTATTTTTCCTTTATCAAGTGTTTCACTTACTAGATAGCCTAACTAGGAAATCTTCTTGATAAAGGAAAAATAACTAGGAAATCTTCTTGATAAAGGAAAAAAAATTCCTTTATCAAGAAGATTTCCTAGTTAGGCTATCTAGTAAGTGTTCTATTTTCTCTAGTTTGCACTTTTACTAGTTATGTTCATTTGTAATAACTACAAAATTGTCTTCTTTTTCCTATATAGAGAATGCTGAAAAGCTCCTTGTGGGTATGGCTAAGCCTCGGTGGTATGTGTAGGATCTCTTAAAGCACAACACGTGGGGGGTAGTGGGCGGCGAGCGTAGTTGAGCAAGAGGCTAGCATTGTAGAGGCACTATAGGAGAGGGGTGCCGTGGGGGCAGGGCTAGTGGCCATTTCTTAGCTCCACTTAGAGGCATAGCAAAAAGCCAGTTCAACCTGGAAGAGCCTACTCACTGGAGTAGGAGGCAATGGCATGCCAACCCTACTCATGGAGTGGCGCAGCAACGGTAAGTAAGGAAGCTATGGGCATTGCTCAGCAAAAGGAGGAGCACAGAGAGCATGCAAAAATTAGTAAGGTGGCTGGTCGGCTTTGTCAGCTCAGTAAAATGGAGAAGGAGAGAGAGCCATAACGGCTCAGTATTAGCACCAATAGGAAGAGAGGACGTCATTGCAGTCGTTGTTTGCAGAGCTAGAAAGAAGATCGAAGGGTCTGCAGTTATGTTTTGCTCTTGATTTTGTGCTTGCCCAGAAGATAGGCTTATCTAAAGTTCTTCCATTAGACATCAAAGCCCACGATCTCAAAAGAGAGTAATCCACAATGAATGTGAAAGAACATAGGTGCCCATTTTTAGAATCACCGGCACTTGACATGGTACTGAAAAGTTTGATCAAGTTGTCTTGATAGCCACTTGCAAGATTGCTTGCATCTTAATTTTGTTCCTCATCCGAATATTTTTTTTGCAGATTGCAGCTTTGGTTACGAGGTCAAAGATAACTCGTGTGCATTGACAATAGTTATAGCTTTACATTAATTAGCGTTTGTGAAACAATACCACACGAGACTTGTCGCATCATCGAATTTAGTATCGTAGACTAACAAAGGCATTCCTATTTTTCTCGAAGGGCACATTCCCTTATGTTTATGAATTTTATGGAGGACTATGCCAACTCCTTGCCATACTTTATGTATGGTTTTTTTTTTCACTCACAACAAAAACAAGCACAAAATTTGTATGACTTGAACAACGACGTGTAGCTCAGATTCAGATATGTTAACCAATTTGTAACTATCTTTTTTTTGCAAGGCACTTCAAGATCTCCATCAATCATAAGCGTAGTCATGCGGTTCAACAATAGTGGGGACGTGCCTCTAGCACCCTTTCTAAGTATGTTTACAGATTCATGTTCGTTTGATCACTTCAAGATACTTATAAGTAAAACTGCATGGCTGTATGTTTCTTAATTTTGAACTTTACCCTCGAGATATGTCAATCAAAACCACAAAAAATTTTGTTATAGGTAACATGGCAAACCGAAACTTGGGAAATACACGCCTACAAAGAAGACGTGCTATAGAAATCATGACTTCGAGGAAAATAAAACAACTGCTAATGCCAAACACTTCCACATGGTATAATGTGGAGATGTTATATGAACAATGACGTTTTGAGTGTGATATTGTTGCCGACAGCATTGCACTATGTCGTGGATGCGGTGTATAAGGCGACATCGTATTGAAAGCGAAAGCTACATGACTAATGTGAAACTAAAATGTACACTGTTATTGGATGCTACAGACAAATATGGTATTAAAGCACACTGGTGTGCTTGCTACAACTACAAAAAGAATATGACTAGGCAAGCAAGTATAGTGCCCTACTTCCAGATTACATTCGCCGACGACGACTGCTAACAGGTAATCAGCTACACACCCAACTTCTTTAGCATAATAGATGTGTTAATGAGCATCACTTCCACAGTGAATACCATCGCAACAAGAGACATTCTAGAGAGAAGATCTATACTAGACAATCTTCTAATCTATCGGTTTACTGATTTCAAAGGGGCTCGCATATCAAAAGACCTAGCCTTCGGACCAGTTACAAGCATACTTGCTTACAAATAATATAGTGAACAATTCTATTATAAAGAAGTACAAGACACTCGTAGAACGTCCTCACACAAGTGTACTTTTGCAAGATGTTATAACCAACATTATCGAACAAAATGATCTATTTGAGCTAATGATAGAAGTGGAGACACATAGTGAACTATTCATTGCTGCAAAATTTAGTGAAGCCTTCAAAATGAAGAGCGTTTTGTACATCTGACAAACATGAGTTCACTTCAATACAATTGCGTAATGCTGTAACACTTGGAGAGCGCACTACAACATTTAAATATAATGGCATGCCTTACATTGAAACTATTGTTTTCCCTTTAGACATGGGAAATACCAAGGAGATGTCCATTTTAGTGACTACATTAGAATGAGGATTGGAACGCTATTCTCAGTCTTCACATTATACAAGCCGTACTGCTAATGATGATGTACCAACTAAAGTAAGCAATATTGATTGCACAAATAGTTTAAACAGCACGTTGTTATAGTGTGACATCAATACATACACAAGAGATTGAATAAGACAACAAAAGTAATCAGGATGCTATGAGGAACATCGTACACTACAACTTACCAACGTCTTTGCCAGGCATACCATCTTGGCACTAGAAAAACTGAAAAGACTTGATTGCCATGATGGGCATGTGGGATCTCCCAGAGTTGTTTGTGATGTTCACAGAGCAAACGAGGTGTTTGAAGCAAAGTGGTAAGAGATAACATCAATCAAGAACATAGTTCGTGAATTCAACCCAGTTTCTCCTTGGAAAGACTGCCCAGTTGAGTGCGCTTTGCTATTTCACACACGGCTTCACAATTTTTTGAATGTAAACATACTTTATAAGGTCCAAAAATGTTGAAAAAAGGGTTGCATTTTAATCACTTGTACCAGATTCGGATGAAGCTTTGGACCAATAGAAATGTGACATTCAACCACAAATATGACATTGGGTGTCATATCTATTTTTAACTAACTTCACTAGTTTTAGCTATTTTAGTGGGCTATCCTATTTCAACTTCACTTTAGTGGGTTCCAACTTCAAGGGCTGCCCCCACGTACCAAATGTCAGTACTTCAAAAATAAAAATTTGAAATTTAGGTTCTCTCCCAAAATGAGTCGTACATTTGAGTAAATGCAATTCAAATTCCCTATTCTACCGTGACTACACCTCTTTCTCATTGTCTTTTTGCATCATCCTCTCCTCTATTCATCATCTAATAATGTCACGGCAACAATCTAACCCTAGGCGCACTCCTACTGCCATTTCATCATGCATCCTTCACAATGTTAAAGACGATCAGGGTGTGTGGAAAGGTATAAACATCAAATTAAACGATTGGGTGACTATGCAACCATCATGCAAAAGCCCTCATAGGATAAAAAAGCAAATAAGAGGCTTACTACAATTCCATTGGAAGGGGCGTATCTTGGAATTCAAGATAGCAAGGCAAACATGCAACATGTGTACACGACAAGAGACATGCACATGCATGCTTCTACTCCAACATCTGCATTACAAGTTCATTGTAAGATATTTTTTATAATTTAATTTATGTTCTTTATGATTTTACAGTTTATTCACATGTGCTGTAGATGTTTATCCATCAATAAGAATTGAGTGGAAACTTGTGGAGTATTCATTGTTGGGACTTTTGAAAGCTATGCATGCTGATCTTGGGAAAGTATTATTTTTCGTTCAATTATCTTCTTTTTTCATTAGCAACGCTAAAAGCATATTGTCCCTACAAGACCAGAAGCTTATGGAAGACTGGAGAGTTTGCCTATACCAAGCCTAAATTCATTAGATTGGGATTTTCTAGACAAAGGTACTCTATTAGCATTTTAATCCAAAATTGTCTTGGATATTCAGAAGCCTATGAAAGTAGGAAGGATTTCTAGGAAGATTAGGCTATCATGGTTTATACCTCTCCATGTATTTGTGGCTCCATGTTTTCGAGAAGCAAACATGAAGAGGACAAACGATGGAAAAAGAGAAGAGAGACTTGGATGACATTGGATTCAAAGGAAAATTTATGCAGAATGACCTTATGATCAACTTGAGTGATGATGACAACAGAGTTGTCCTTGTAAATGCAAAATGGACATTGAGGGATGTGCGCACGTCCTTGGAATTTCTATTAGATGCCATACCATTTGACTTCAAATTTAAGTAGATGGTATTACGACGGGAAGAAGATTAAAAAATACTTTTAGTTGTATGAAATGTCTATTCCCTGTAATCTTGAAGTTTTCTTAATACAATATAATTTTGCAGCCATCTATCTTGTGTTGTGGATTCATTTTGTAAAGTAGATATTCAACATTATTAAGACAATATGACCAATGTTAAACGAGAAATTGAGCTCAATATTGATTATATATATATATTTATTTACAATGGTATTTATACAAATTGGTTGGTTACAAAGCATGAGAACTTTCTACTCTTACTGCTCTTTCTTTGGATGGATAGTGTCCATAGAAGCGTTGGCCTCTTCCAATCCCTTGGTTGGTTGGGACTCTAACTTCTTGGACTTACTTTTGTTTGACTTGGCATCTTTTCCCTTAGATTGTTTCTATTTTCGAGAAGCCTTTCCCTTATTCTTCGTGTCTGTCGTTTTCTTCTTTGACCCAAATTTTAATGGAGACACTGTGGGAAGTCCTTTATTTTTCAATGGCTTCTTTGCAGGGTTAGGTGGGATTGATGGTTGTGGTGAATTTGGATCTACGGCGGGTAAGATCTACATGATTGTCGAGAATTAATCTAATTGCCTTTGCTCTCACCCACCATATGTATGTCTCTGTATAACATGAAGTTGTAAACTGCAAAGAATTATAATATAATGCTTAGTAAACATTAGTATGATATAAAAGTTTAAGATAAATTTATAAAATTTTTACTACTTTCTTTGATGTCTTTACTCACAGCTACTTCTTTTTGATATGTCTACTAGAAATTTCTATTGCATGTATCTCCATGTATTTGTGACCACTTTCCATCCACATGAGCTTCCATCAGTTTGTAATGGAACCTATAGCAATGATAGTTATTATTGTTAAAACTCTCAACGAATGCTATATTACAAACTTTAAAGTTTTCATTGATACTCTGATAACATATAGGCAAAATCAAAAACTGATGTGGAGTTTTATTGTCGAGAGGAGTGGAGGATGATGGTTTCTAATGTGCTTATTATGCGCTTAGATGCCCTGCAAAATAACATACCACATAGATTATTCAATCTAATATGATATGAATCAATACAATATGATACAAATAATTAAACACAATGACCATTCAAAATGAAAAATTGCAATTTTTCTTCTCCATGCATACCAAGCATGGAATTCAAGAAACATGTTTTCTTTTCTTGAGATCAAATACACTCTAATGGCTCCTACACAACAGAAAAAGAAGCAAATGATTATTGATAGAGAAGCATAAGGAGACATTTAAAACTAAACAAGACATATATTAGAAATAGAATACTTACTTCTCATTATAAGGCACAGTTACATATTGCACCTTTTCAAAGTTGTATCTCCTCAACCATTCTTTAAGCCTATTAAAATTGGTGTTTGTTTCTCTTACATGAGTAGAGACTATAGGGTTTAACAAAAAAAGAGGATATTAGGCCTTTGGGGGTAGGGTGGCCAGAAGAAGCCTACCAAAAAGAGGATAGTAGGCCTCTGGGGGCAGGGTGGCTAGAAGAAGCCTACAAAAAATAAGTCACTAGATAAATTAGTTTCTTATCCTCATAAAAGACTACAATAATAAAATTTTCAAAAAAGATAGCTTACTTGAGAGATATCAAGATCACGACATCATTTATTTCTTGATTTCTCTCTACCAACATATATGTATATGATGGTGCTATATCAAGGTACTCTATACCATTAGCAAAATCTCTCACATGAATAACAAGTTGTCCAGGTACTTTCTTTAAATCTTGAAGGTTCTTCCTCTTGAGATCCATCAGCTCTCATACTTTATTATTTTTTCTCATCAATTCTAATTTCTTCCTCAGAAGATATCTTTTCTTTAACCTTCTCAGCCATCTATAGTCCTAGTATCCCTATCATGTGTAACATATTTATGTATCTAATAAGCTTGCAAGTATGCATTTCCTTGTCCATAAGGGTGACCCTATGAGCATGGGCAGAACAAATGTAACTACTGTTGATTCTTCTCGAGTTTGATTTCACAATGGTTGTGAGGCATGGCAAGAAACATGTCATGGAGGATCATCTATCTCGTATACGTAATGGAAAAGTACCAATCGGGGTTAATGATGAGTTATCGGATGCTACGATATTCAAGGTTGAGGCTATTCCAGAATGGAGTCAGAAAATCATTAACTTTTTAGCTAATAGTTTTCCAGAAGGAAAGGAACTAACGAAAGATTTAGCAAGAAAGTTGCTAAAAAAGAGTGCACCTTACCAACTTATTGAAGGAACTCCTTATAGAAGAGGTAAGGATGACATACTAAGGTGCTGCCCCCCAGGGAGGATAAATACTTATACACCATCGAGCTCACTTTCTCTGGACAAAAAGTAATGGGGGTATCTTCCTGTCATTTTTGGAGTTGATTTATGGCTTTTGCAACCTTTTTGCCAAATCCGTTAACTTTTTTTATGGTGTACACAATTGGTAATTGTTGGGATTTGTTAAAAGACATAGTGTGAGCTTAAACTTGATAAGGATTGAATGAATCACTTAATGATGATGATTATCACTTAAGCTATACTCACACCAAAGAACAACACATATAAATCACTAAAATGAGATGAAATGTTACCAATGAGAAATGGTGTGTGCTATAGAGTCACCACATAGACATAACCATGAAAACTATGCAAGTAGAGAGGATCTTCCATAAAGGACCACTTAGATTACTTAGCACAAAGAAACTACACAACTCATAGGTACTTCACACACTCTCCACACCCTCTAGAGATGTGATGTGAACACTTGTATATATAGGCTCCATGGAGGAGGGTGACTGGAGCCCTTGAATCTCTCCACTTCCCTTAGATTTCACACCTGACTCACCTAAAAGGTGAAATGCCTACATCAAGGAAATGTACCTATTAGACCTACACCCAGTAACTCTAGTAAATGAGCCTACATAAATGGAAAGTACCTACTAGACTTACACCTAGTAACTCTAGTAAATGAGCCTTCTAAGCTTAGAACAAAGCATTCTAAGGCACCACTAAGGATCCACTAAGGTTTGCACTAAGGATGGATGCTAGATCACTTAAATTCTAATACCCTCCCTTGATCAAGCATCCATACCACACGTAGGGTGTGCTTAGATTAAGTATACCATAAAGGAAAAAAATCATTAAGATAGAAAATACCCCACGGGCTATAAAATTCCATACAAAATGTAATGTCACAAAGATAAGAAAAACACCAGCATATGTAGCATGCTGCCACTCATGCCTCATTCATGAAGCCACTATAAAGGTTGTGATGATGGGGCCATGTTGCCGCCCATGCCATCCACATAAAGAAGAGGTTGTAATCCCTTGTCATAGAGCCTTTACCTCTAAAGTCACCATGCTAATGTAGAAACAAAGTAATCATCAAAGGAAATGTGCATCGATTCATAAGCTCCAAGATGATGTCCGCCAAATGGAACCACCACAAAGAAATGAGCTCCACCAAGAGGTCATGAAGTTTTCCCCCAAGGATCACAACATAGATGTGTTCCCATTGGACCCATGTGGAACAAAATAGGAGCAGCGAAGAGTTTCCACCAAGGATCACATAGAAGCAACTAAGTTAATGTAGAATCACCAAGTAGAGGTGCACACACTTATGCTCACAAAGTAACATGTCCCACAAAGTGTAAGATTCCTCTCGAGCCTCTCAAGATGTCCAGTATCTTCCCCTGTAATCAAATCCCTCTTCAGAAATATAAAAGATCTTGTTTCTACTTATTTTGGCTTAGAGAGAGAAAATGTTCTAGAGAGAGATTATTCAGATTTTAGATATTTTTGGATGCAAAAATATCTCTTCTTATGAAAATAAATTCCCCCGAAACAGAAGTTCAAAAAGATTTTCAGAAGGTGCATTAGAAATCAATTATAATCTGTTCAAAAGGCCGGGGCCCAGATCTTTTGAAAATTTTAAATTAAGGTTTTGAGGGGCCAATCAGATTCATCCAAATGTGTGGAGGAGATAAATAGAAGAAATAAAGAAAATTCCCCCAAAAATGAGTAAATACTCACATAAGATGAAGAGTGGACTAAGGACCAAAGGAAATACTAAAAAAATAAAATTTTGACACCTCAGAGTGGGGATTCCCCCTCATGAAGGAGGCTCCTATTTCACATGTGTGGTGGAGTTTTAAATTTCCAAAAATTGAGATATTTCATCTCTCCTCTTTCCTAATTCAAGTCTAGTTCCAAAAAGTAAGCTAAACTGACCCAAAAATGGCAAAAAATTGACCAAACTGATCTGGAAAATTCTAGAATCAGTTTGCTTGGTTAGAAGCTCACTTTTTCCTATAAATAGAAGCCTCCTCCTTTGTTGAAGCTTAATAGTGTTTTATGCACTGTTACTCTACTCCTCCCTAGAGCCAAAAACTGTGAATTTCTTAATAATTCATTAGTTTTTGACCTTTCCCTCTTCTAAAGAACTGGTGGCCACTCTTGTTGCAAACAAGAGTAGATCCCTCAAACCATCAAGCCAAAGGAAAGCTCCCATAATTTCATGTAAGTTAGAAATCTTACTTTTTCTTAGTCTTTTAATGGTTTTCTATTTTTTTTTGTTATTTTTAAAATAATAATCTGATGCTATGCCTTGCTGGAAAGGCTTTCCCCCTCTCTCATTCTTAAATTCAACCCTTCTTTATCCTAGTTAAGTAATTAAATTGTTTGGATTAAACTTTTCATATTGTTTCTCTTTTAAAAGTGGAATTTGATTAGTTTAGAATGCTTTAAACAAATTGGGGATAATTTTTAAGTAAATTAAGAATAAGAAAAATTAAAAAATGGTCAGCCATACAAAGGAGGTTATGGCAAAATTTTCTTAAATTTTGTGAAATAAGTATTACCTTTTATTATTCAAAAAGAGTAATCCCCATCGTTTGTGTATTCTAAAAGTGTTATTTTCATTCTATGCATAGGAAAATGCATAGTAGAAATATTTTTATTACAAAAGTGTTATTTCTATTAGATTTAAATTCTATGCATAGAAAGATGCATATTGATTATTTTTTTATCTTTATAAAAGAGTGATTTTCATTAGATTTAAATTCTATACATAGAAAGATGTATATTGGATAATTTTTATTATTATAAAAGTGTTACTTCCATCAATATTGATTTTATGCATAAATAGATGCATACAGAATTTTTATATCAAAATAAGAGTTCTCTTTAATCCTAT